>NC_059280.1:1323737-1331237 GCF_017591435.1 Portunus trituberculatus | reverse complement strand
AACACACCACAACACCCAAAAACACACCAAACACACCCAAAACACCCTTTAAACACCCCCAAACCTATTCTAACCTACTCTCACCCCGACAGCGAGTGAGGGAGGGGGAGGAAGCTTGCCACAACGTCCCCCCCTGGCTGGTACAAGATGGAGGGGAGCTAATACTGAGTGAGACAGCAAGAGGAGTGTCTGTCATAAGGTACTGGCCAAACTTCATGACTGAGAAAGGAGAAAAGGTTAGTATTTGGGTGTTTTGGGGTGTTTTAAGGTATATTCTTGTGTTTTTGGGTGTTTTTGGGGTGTTTTGGGATGTTTTATGGAATATTGCAGTGTTTTGGGGTGTTTAGGGATGTTTTAAGATAAATTGTCATGTTTTTAGGGTGTTTTGGGGTGTATTAAGATATATTGTTGTGTTTTTTGGGTGTTTTGGGGTGTTTTAAGGTATATTGTTGTGTTTTTGGGGTATATTGTGTTGTTAGGGTGTTTTGGGGGTTTTGAGGGTGTTTTTTGTTTGGTTTGTTTAGAGTTTGAGAGTATGTGATGTATTTGGTGTGTTTTGGGTGCGTTTAGGTGTGTATGGGGGTGTTTATAACTGAGAAAAGAGAGGAGATTAGTATTTGGGGGTGTTTTGGGGTGTTTTGGAAGGGTGTAGGGGTGTGTGGGTGTCTTTCTGGTATTGGAAAGGTGTTGGGGTGTTTTGGGAGTGTTTATTGTGTTTGGGGTGTTTGAGTGTGCATTTCGGTGTGTTAAGGATATTTTGCATGTGTTTTTTGGAGTGTTTGGTGTGTTTGTGGGGTGTTTTGGGGGTGTTTGCTGTATTTGTGGGGTGTTTTGGTGTGTTTTGGGGTTGTTTTGTGTTTGATGTTGTTAGTAGTAGTAGTAGTAGTAGTAGTATCATTATCATTATTGTCGTTATTACTACTACAACAACAACTACTACTACTACTACTACTACTACTACTACTACTACTACTACTACTACTACTACTACCACCACCACCACCACCTCTACTTTCAGACAATGTTCCGCATACTCCGAGAGGAACTGAAGTGGACACAACACCACTACTTAGCAGGGGAGGAGGAGGAGGAGGAGGAGGAGGAGGTGGAGGTGGAGGAGGAGGAGGAGGAGGAGGAGGAGGAGGAGGAGCAGTGGGCGCCCCTTCCCCGGCTCCTCTCCTGGATTGGCCCCTGTGACCTGACCTTCGATGGGATGACCTTGGAGAAGAACACACACTGGCTTCCGGAGATCGTGGACTTGTTGCATAGGTAAGGTTAGGTGAGGTGATATTGGGTAAGGTCAGTTAAGGTTAAGTTAGGTTGGGTTAGGTAAGGTTAGGTTTAAATTGGGTTGCCTTGAGTTAGGATTGAGAGTTCCAGAGTGTGCCAGAGAATAGTGGTGAAGGATTGAGAGTACTGGTTAACTCTTGCATCAGGGAGGTGGACAGAATAGTGGTGAAGGATTGAGAGTACTGGTTAACTCTTGCATCAGGGAGGTGGACAGAATAGTGGTGAAGGATTGAGAGTACTGGTTAACTCTTGCATCAGGGAGGTGGACAGAATAGTGGTGAAGGATTGAGAGTACTGGTTAACTCTTGCATCAGGGAGGTGGACAGAATAGTGGTGAAGGATTGAGAGTACTGGTTAACTCTTGCATCAGGGAGGTGGACAGAATAGTGGTGAAGGATTGAGAGTACTGGTTAACTCTTGCATCAGGGAGGTGGACAGAATAGTGGTGAAGGATTGAGAGTACTGGTTAACTCTTGCATCAGGGAGGTGGACAGAATAGTGGTGAAGGATTGAGAGTACTGGTTAACTCTTGCATCAGGGAGGTGGACAGAATAGTGGTGAAGGATTGAGAGTACTGGTTAACTCTTGCATCAGGTGGACAGAATAGTGGTGAAGGATTGAGAGTACTGGTTAACTCTTGCATCAGGGAGGTGGACAGAATAGTGGTGAAGGATTGAGAGTACTGGTTAACTCTTGCATCAGGGAGGTGGACAGAATAGTGGTGAAGGATTGAGAGTACTGGTTAACTCTTGCATCAGGGAGGTGGACAGAATAGTGGTGAAGGATTGAGAGTACTGGTTAACTCTTGCATCAGGGAGGTGGACAGAATAGTGGTGAAGGATTGAGAGTACTGGTTAACTCTTGCATCAGGGAGGTGGACAGAATAGTGGTGAAGGATTGAGAGTACTGGTTAACTCTTGCATCAGGGAGGTGGACAGAATAGTGGTGAAGGATTGAGAGTACTGGTTAACTCTTGCATCAGGGAGGTGGACAGAATAGTGGTGAAAGGAAGAAGAAAGCCTTGTCCAGTGAGGGTGGGGAAGGAGGGGAGACAGGCAGTTATAGCTGGGGTGTAGGGGGAGTGGTTAGGAAGGCAGCCATAACAAGGGAAACTATATATATAATCCCTGACCACTGCTGCTGCATCTGTGGCTTGTGCTGCTGCTGTGGCTGTTGCTGTGTGTCGCTGTGCTGCCTCCGAGAGTAAAGACCAAGGATTTCTGAGCCACTGTCTTTGTAGCAGCTGGCCTCGTTCCACCTCGGACAGCTGTAGTAGTAGTAGTAGTAGTAGTAGTATTGTGTGTCTACTCTAAACCCACTGCAAATCCACTTATTCACTCTATAATCCATGCCTAATCCACCTCTTCCACTCTCCTATCCACCTTCTATCCACTTCTAGACTCCCTAATCCACTAGAATACATGTTTCTATCCACCAATCCACTTTTTCACTCCACAATCCACCCAAATTTATACCCAATCCACTTCTCAACCACTCCACCTCTCCATTGATCCACCTTTTATCCTCCAAATCCACTTTTCCACCTTCCAATCCAATTTTTCATTCCACAATCCACTTCTCCACTCCCAAATCCACATCCTAAACCCACTAATCCATCCCAGATCCACATATCCACTCCACAATTCATGCCCAATCCACTTCTCAACCACTCCACCTCTCCTTTGATCCACCTTTTATTCCCCAAATCCACTTTTTCACCCAAGAATCCACCAATCCGTCCCCTTCATTGTTTTATCCACATCTAATCCACTTCTCTGCTCTGTAATCCACCACAATCCACTTTTTCAGTCCCCCAATCCACATATCCACTCCACAATTCACACTCAGTCCACTTCACACCACAATCCACTCCAAATCCACTTCTCCACCACTACTGATCCACTTTTTCATCTCCTAATCCACTTTTTCCACACAAGAATCCACGAATCCAATTTCACAGGGCTTTTGAGGGTTTCAGGGGTTTTAAGGCTGTTTCAGGGGTTTTAAGGCTGTTTCTGGGGTTTTAAGGCTGTTTCAGGGGTTTTAAGGCTGTTTCTGGGGTTTTAAGGCTGTTTCTGGGGTTTTAAGGCTGTTTCAGGGGTTTTAAGGCTGTTTCAGGGGTTTTAAGGCTGTTTCAGGGTTTTAAGGCTGTTTCAGGGTTTTAAGGCAGTTTCTGGGGTTTTAAGGTTTCAGGGTTTTAAGGCTGTTTCAGGGTTTTAAGGCTGTTTCAGGGTTTAAGGCTGTTTCAGGGGTTTTAAGGCTGTTTCAGGGGTTTTAAGGCAGTTTCTGGGCTTTTAAGGCTGTTTCAGGGGTTTTAAGGCTGTTTCAGGGGTTTTAAGGCTGTTTCTGGGGTTTTAAGGCTGTTTCAGGGGTGTTTAAGGCTGTTTCTGGGTTTTAAGGCTGTTTCAGGGGGTTTTGAGGGTGTTTTGGGGGTTCTAAGTATTCAAATCCACTTCTCCACCTCTGCTGATCCGCCTCTCCACTCTTCCACCTGCAGGCTGATCCGCTACACCAGTAACCAGTACAACAGCTGTCTTCTCAGTCTGCTGCGAGGTGGAGGGGACCATGTGGGGTGGACAGCGGAGCAGCACCCAGCTCTCAGACTCCACCCATCCATTGCTACTGTTAGTCTGGGTGAGTGTGTGTGTGTGTGTGTGTGAGAGAGAGAGAGAGAGAGTGTGTGTGTGTGTGTGTGTGTGTGTGTGTGTAAGAGAGAGAGAAAGTGTGTGTGTGTGTGTGTGTGAGAGAGAGAGAGAGAGTGTGTGTTTGTGTGTGTGTGTGTGTGTGGGTGTGTTTCTTTTTGTCATTCTTGTTCATTCTCTCTCTCTCTCTCTCTCTCTCTCTCCACAGGGGCCACCAGAGTGTTTGAGCTACAGAGAAGGGAGGGGAGGGGGTACCTGCGCTTCCCCCTCTACCCAGGCTCTCTCCTTTTAATGGAAGGCGCCACACAGGACGACTGGAGGCATCAGGTGTGTGTGTGTGTGTGTTGTGTGTTTGTCCAATTTAGCCTTAACCCCTTCAGTACTAGGAGGTGTTTCCCTATTCCTTGTGGTGACTATTTGGTGATTTTGTACAGCTTCACAAACTCATGTGGGGGATTAAAATAGTGAAGACTGTGGCCATTAATCTTCTGCCCACCATACACCCTTCCTAATGTCAATAAAATGGTCTTATTGTAGCTAAACTGTCTTAAAATGCTCAAAAAAAAATGCCAAACTGTCTTAAAATGCTCTAAAAAAACCATGTCAAACTGTCTTAAATGCCCTGAAACATGCCAAAGTCGTAAGATGCTCTAAAAAACATGCCAAACTGTATTAAAATGCCCTAAAAACATGCCAAACTGTCTTAAAATCCCTAAAAACATGAGTCTAACTATTCCTTGTGGTGACTATTTGGCAATTTTCTACAGCTTCCGAAATTCATGTGGGAGATTAAAAAAGTGAAGACTGTGGCCATTAATCTTCTGCCCTCCATACACCCTTCCTAATGTCAATAAAATGGTCTAATGGTACACAAATCTCAAGGTAAAAATGTGTCCCAGTACTGAAGGGGTTAAAATAGTGAAGACTGTGGCCATTAATCTTCTGCCCTCCATACACCCTTCCTAATGTCAATAAAATGGTCTAATGGTACACAGATCTCAAGGTAAAAATGTGTCCCAGTACTGAAGGGGTTAAAATAGTGAAGACTGTGGCCATTAATCTTCTGCCCTCCATACACCCTTCCTAATGTCAAGAAAATGGTCTAATTGTACACAGATCTCAAGGTAAAAATGTGTCCCAGTACTGAAGGGGTTAAAATAGTGAAGACTGTGGCCATTAATCTTCTGCCCTCCATACACCCTTCCTAATGTCAATAAAATGGTCTAATGGTACACAAATCTCAAGGTAAAAATGTGTCCCAGTACATCTCAAGGTAAAAATGTGTCCCAGTACTGAAGGGGTTAAAATAGTAATCTTCTGCCCTCCATACACCCTTCCTAATTCAATAAAATGGTCTAATGGTACACAAATCTCAAGGTAAAAATGTGTCCCAGTACTGAAGGGGTTAAAATAGTGAAGACTGTGGCCATTAATCTTCTGCCCTCCATACACCCTTCCTAATGTCAATAAAATGGTCTAATGGTACACAAATCTCAAGGTAAAAATGTGTCCCAGTACTGAAGGGGTTAAAATAGTGAAGACTGTGGCCATTAATCTTCTGCCCTCCATACACCCTTCCTAATATCAATAAAATGGTCTAATGGTACACAAATCTCAAGGTAAAAATGTGTCCCAGTACTGAAGGGGTCTATCACTAGAACCACCAAACTACCCTTAGAAACCTGTGTGACTGAAACTAGAGTCTGTTAAAACTAGAGGTGATGTGGCCACTAATTTTCAAAGGCCACAGAGTTGACTAGCTTAGATCTTAAAAGCACCCTTAAAAAACCCTGTGTCACTTCAACTACAGCCTTGTAAAGAGTGTTTCTCCTGTTAGTAATATAGAAATCATGTAAATCTGTCACTAGAACCTTAAAAACCCCTGTCACTTCAACTAGAGCCTTTTAAAGAGTGTTTCTATAGTTAATAATGCAGAAATGGTGTTAATCTGCCACTAGAACCTTAAAAATTCCCTTAAAAACCTGTGGCACTTTAACTAGAGCCTTTTAAAGAGTGTTTCTCCTGTTAATAATGCAGAACTGGTGTTATTCTGTCTCTAGAAACTTAAAAACACCCTTAAAAACTTGTCACTTCAATTGGAGCCTTTTAAAAGAGTGTTTCTATAGTTAATAATGCAGAAATGGTGTTAATCTGTCTCTAGAATCTTAAAAACACCCTTAAAAAACCCTGTCACTTCAACTACAGCCTTTTAAAGAGTGTTTCTCCTGTTAGTAATGTAGAAATGGTGTTAATCTGTCACTAGAACCTTAAAAACTCCCTTAAAAACCTGTGGCACTTTAACTAGAGCCTCTTAAAGAGTGTTTCTCCTGTTAATAATGCAGAAATGGTGTTATTCTGCCACTAGAACCTCAAAAACACCCTTAAAAACCCTCATCACTTCAAGTAGAGCCTTTTAAAGAGTGATTCTCCTGTTAGTAATGTAGAAATGGTGTTAATCTGTCACTAGAACCTTAAAAACACTTAAAAAAACGTGTCACTTCAACTAGAGCCTTTTAAAGTGTTTTATAGTTAATAGTGCAGAAATGGTGTTAATCTGTCACTAGAACCTCAAAAACACCCTTAAAAACCCATGTCACTTCAAGTAGAGCTTTTTAAAGAGTGTTTCTCCTGTTAGTAATATAGAAATGGTGTTAATCTGTCACTAGAACCTTAAAAACACCCTTAAAAACCCGTGTCACTTCAACCAGAGCCTTTGAAAAATAGTGGCGGTTCTTAAGAGTGTTTTCCTGTTAATATTGAAGGAAATAGTGTTAATCTGTCACTAGAACCGTAAGAAACTAATACTCTCTCTCTCTCTCTCTCTCTCTCTCTCTCTCTCTCTCTCTCTCTCTCAGGTGCCCAAGGACGCCAGCAACCCAGAGGAAAGGATTCAACTCTCTTTTAGGAAGCTTTATATGATAGAAGGCTTGACCGTCTGACATACACACAGACGGACATGTCGACATTATGGAGAAAAGTAATATTAATATCTCTTCAATAAAAAGAAATATTTGTATACTGGAGAATGGTATTTTTGTGTTTTATTTATTTATTTATTGTGGTTCCTCGTTTTTATTTTTTTATTATGGTTATTTATTTATTTATTTATTTATTTATTTATTTATTTTAGCCTCGTAGTGCACGTGTTATTTATTATTGCTATTATTTATTTATTTTCTTATTGGTGTTAATTTACTTTCTTCATTTATTATTATCGTTTTTATTATTTCCTTATTTATTTATTCATTTAGTTTAAGGGGTTATAATAATGATAATAATAAAAATAATAATAATGAAAAAAAACGGTCGGAATATTTATAACTAACAAAAACGACATTAATAGGCACAATAAATAAAGAAAATAAATTAAACAAATAGTAATAGTAAAAATAACAATATAAACGAACCATTATATAAACCAACCCCCCCCTTTATACACCATTAACGTAACCATTACCACTACGCATTACCATTCACTTCCTGTCTACGTCAACTCATTATAGGAAGAAACATAAGCAAGGTCAGATAGTCAGGAAGTTCACAGCCAGCCTTCCTCAGTGTCCCTCCT
>NC_059280.1:1313737-1318737 GCF_017591435.1 Portunus trituberculatus | reverse complement strand
TGGTGTATTTTGGGATGTTTTAGGATGTTTTGGTGTGCTTTGAGGGTGTTTTGGTGTGTTTTTAGGTTTTTTGGGTGTTGTGGTGGTGTTACGGGATGTTGTGGTGGTGTTTGGATGTGTTTTGTTGGTATTTTTGATGGTGTCTTTTGGTGGTGTTTTGGGGTGTGTTTTGGCATGTTTGGGGGATGTTTTTGGTGTGTTTGGGGAGTGTGTGTGTATTTAGAGTTGTTACGGGCATTTTGTGGCGTGTAATGACATTTCGCCAATTAAGGGAAGATATTATGGAACGTTTTTGACTGTTATGGGTTGCGTTTCCCCCCCCCCCCTAACATCTCCATCCTCGTAACACACCCCTGTCTCCCCCAGGTGTTCTGCTCCCAGTGGCTGAGTGATCACCAGATAGCGATGGGGACTAAATGCAACAAATTAATGGTGTACGATGTCAACACTCGACAAATGGACGTGATTCCCTCGCTCCGCAGTCCTGAGGTAGCCCGACCCCCTGAACAACAACAGTGCGGAATTCACTCCATCGAAATTAATCCCTCTCGAAGTCTCCTGGCCACTGGAGCGCTGAATTCGAATGATATTGCTGTATATAGGCTGCCCACGCTTGATCCTGTGAGTATGGGGGTGTTCTGGGAAGGGTGTGGGTTAAGTTAGGTCAAGTAATAGGGTTTGTGGGTTTTTGTAGAGTGTTTTAGGGTGTTCTGGGGTGTGTAGGTTTGGTTAGGTTAGAGTAGAGTTAATTTTGTGGGGTTTTTCAGGGTTCTGTGAGTGTATTGGGGTGTTCTGGGGGGTGTGGGAAGGTTAGCAAAAGGTCATGGGGTTTGTGGGGTTAAAAAAAGTTTGGTTAAATGGGATAAAAATAGGTGAGGTTTAATGGGGTTTGTCAAGTTGCTGTGAGTGTGTTGGAGTTAGGCAAAAAAAAGTGAGGTTAGTGTGTGTGTGTGTGTGTGTGTGTGTGTGTGTGTGTGTGTGTCCAGCAGGTTAGGCGAAACACACACAAACACACAGACAGACAAAAATAAGTGATGTGTGTATGTGTGTGCGTGTTTCCCACAGGTGTGTGTTGGAGACCGAGCACACAAGGACTGGATCTTCGACATGTGCTGGCTGGACGACCAATTCCTTGTGTCAGGGTCCCGGGACACCCACCTGGCACTCTGGAAGGTCAGTAAGGGTCAGGGGTCAAGGAAGGGTCACAAAGGGTCAAGGAAGGCTGTCAGGATTCTTTGAAGGCGTCATCCAGGGTTTCAGGGTCATAGGTCATTTAGGGATCACTGTATATTTATTTAGGGTCAAGGAGGGGTCAAAAGGGGTTTACTGGGTTATTCAGGGTCAGGGAGGGTTTTTGGGGTTGACAGAGAGTTTAAGGGGTGTTTTTTGGGGTCACAGAGGGGTCAGGGGTCAGTCAGGGCAATTCTAAGGGTCAGCGAGGGGTTGAGATGGTAAATTCAAGGTCACACATTGGGGTCATACTTTAGTCTCTCTCTCTCTCTCTCTCTCTCTCTCTCTCTCTCTCTCTCTCTCTCTCTCTCTCTCTCTCTCTCCTCTAAAGAACCTAAACATAGCCTAACCTTCTTCTTCTTCTTCTTTTTCATCTTTTCTTTTCATGTTTCCTTTTTCTTCTTTTTCTTCTTTTTCTTTTCTACTTCTTTTTCTTCTTCCTCATCCTCTCTTTTTTTTTTCTTCTTCTTCTTCTTTGTCTCCTCCTCCTCCTCCTCCTCCTTCTTAACTCTTAACCTAAACTAACCTAACCTTCCGACCCCACAGGTGGACGACGACACCCAGCGGACGGGGGAACCATCCAGCCTGCCAAGTTACGGCCAAATAAAACCAGTTCGCGTTAAGAAATGCAACGGTGCCGAGAAGGTCCGCGCTGTCATTTTTAACCCCAATTACTCGGAGGTGGTGGCGCTGTCCCTGAACGCGTACGTGCATGTGTGGGACGCCAACCGGTTCGTGCAGAAGATGTCTCGGAAGTTGCCACACGCCATGGAGAACGTGTGTTTGACTTGCAAGGACGACTGCTCCCTCTACGCCATTGGTTCAAAGTCACACACCACGTTACTGGATCCGAGAACACTACACCATGTTAGAAAGGTGTGTTTGGGGGTGTATGGGGTGATTTGGGGTGTGTTTTTGGGGTATAGTGGGGTTTAAAGTTTTTTTGAGTGGCATTTTTGCATGATTTCTGGGTTTTGTGTGTGTTTTAGTGTGTTTTTGGGGTGTTTGGGTATGTATAGGGTGTTTTGTGGGTGTTTGGGGTGTATTGTGTGTGTGTGTGTGTTTGACTTGCAAGGATGACTGCTCCCTCTACGCCATTGGTTCAAAGTCACACACCACGTTACTAGATCCGAGAACACTACACCATGTTAGAAAGGTGTGTATGGGGTGATTTGGGGTGTGTTTTTGGGGTATAGTGGGGTTTAAAGTTTTTTTGAGTGGCATTTTTGCATGATTTCTGGGTTTTGTGTGTGTTTTTGGGGTGTTTGGGTGTCATTAAGTGTTTGGGGTGTGTTTTCAGTGTGTGGGGGGATTTAAAGGGGTGTTTTAGTATTTTAAGGTGTGTTTTAGGTGTTTTGCTATGTTTTGGGGTGTTTGGAGTGTTTTGGATGTATTTTGCAGTGTTTAAGATTGTTTTGGGATGTGTGAGAATGTTTAAAGGTGTGTTTTGGGTGTTTAGGTGTGTTTGGAGGGTGATATGACATTTTGGGGTGTGTTTGGGTGTGTTTTGGGGTGTTTGGTATATTTTTTGGGGGGTGTTTGGTGCTGTTTGGTGGTATTATGGTATTTTAGGGATGTTTTGGGTGTGTTTTGGGTATGTTTGGTTGTATTTTGGGGTGTGGTTGTTTTTGGGGATGTTTGAGTGTGTTCTGGGGTGTTTGGGTGTGTTTTGTGATGTTTGGGTGTGTTTGGTGGTATTTTGGTGTTTGGGTAATGTTTGGGTGTGTTTGATGGTGTTTTGGTGTGTTTGGTGGTGTTTTGGATGTGTTTGGTGGTGTTTTAATGTGTTTGATGGTGTTTTAGTGTGTTTGATGGTGTTTTGGTGTGTTTTGGTGGTGTTTGGGATGTGTTTGGTGTGTTTGATGGTGTTTGGGTGTGTTTTAAGGATCTATAAATGTGCCTAGCTTAACCTAACCTAACCTAACCTCACTTGACCTTTCTCTGTGCAGGTCAACGCGCGCATCACTGGCTGTGGGATAAGGTCGGTCAGCTTCCACGGTGAAATACTTACAATCGGCACAGGTGTTGGTGCCATAATGTTCTTTGACATGCGCGCTGGCAAATACATGGAGTCAACGATGAACAGGTAGGCCTATGCTAACCCCTTCAGTACTGGGACGCATTTTTACCTTGAGATTTGTGTACCATTAGACCATTTTATTGACATTAGGAAGGGTGTATGGAGGGCAGAAGATTAATGTCCAGTCTTCACTATTTTAACCCCATTCAGTACTGGGACACATTTTTACCTTGAGTTTTGTGTACCATTAGACCATTTTATTGACATTGGGAAGGGTGTATGGAGGACAGAAGATTAATGGCCACAGTCTTCACTATTTTAATCCCCAACATGAGTTTCTGAAGCTGTACAAAATCACCAAATAGTCACCACAAGGAATAAGGAATCTCAACTTCACATTACACCCCCAAAACACTCTGTCACTCTTTTCTCCCCCCCCACAGTGTCCGGGTAGGGTGAGCGCTGACAACCGAAACACTCGCTAACTCCCTAAACACTCAAAAAACACCCTAAAAACATCCAAACACACCCAAACAACCTCAAAAAACACCCAAAAACACGCTACATTCCAACACACCCAAAAATCACCCAATACACCCCAAAAAACACTCTCTCACCCTGTTTTCTTCCCCCACCAGTGGCCGTGCAGTGGTCCTGAAGAGCACTAAAGGGTGGGTAAGTGCGGACGACCAATATCACGATGTTTTCCACAATGTTGAGTACACACCAGCAATCTACACACACTGCTACGACTGGTCCGGCATGAGGCTCTTCACGGCTGGCGGTCCACTCCCTGCCTCGCTCAAGGGGAACTACGCCGCCCTCTGGTGCTGAGTTGGGACACGCCGGGACATTCTGGGACATTTTGGGATGGTCTGAGGTGGTCTTGAAATATTCTGGGACACACCGGGACATTTTGGGATGGTTTGAGATGGTTCGGAATGGTCTCAAATGGTCGGAGATGGTCTAGAGACATGCCGGGACATTTTGGGACATTTTCAGATGGTTTGAAATGGCCTGAAATGGTCTGGGGACATGCCAGAATATTCTGGGACACACTGGGATATTTTGGGACATGCCAGGACATTTTGTGATGGTTTAGGATACCGTGGTGTGGTACTGGGGCACTTTGGGACATGCTGGGATAATCTGGGACAGTCTGAGATGGTCTTGGGATGGTCTGTGGACATTTTGGGACAGTTTTAATATGGTCTAGGATGGACTGGGACATTAGGACAGTTTGGTGGTGTGATGGTGTGAGATTGGGACAGTTTTGGATATTCTGGGATGGTGTGTGTGTGTGTGTGTGTGTGCACGCGTGTGTGTGTGTGTGTGTTCATTTATATATATATATATATATTTTTACTTTTATATACTTTTTCTTCCTTTTTTTTCTTTTTTCCAATTTTTTTCCAATTTTTTTCACTTTTAATCAATTTTTCTTATATTTCTTGATTTTTTTTTTCATATTTCTGTTGCGTTTCCTTACTTTTTTTACACACACACACACACACACACACACACACACACACAGACACATACACACGGTAGCTCAGTGGTTAGAGCGCTGGCTTCACAAGCCAGATGACCGGGGTTCGATTCCCCGGCCGGGTGGAGATATTTGGGTGTGTCTCCTTTCACGTGTAGCCCCTGTTCACCTAGCAGTGAGTAGGTACGGGATGTAAATGGAGGAGTTGTGACCTTGTTGTCCCGGTGTGTGGTGTGTGCCTGGTCTCAGACCTATCCGAAG
>NC_059280.1:1283737-1311237 GCF_017591435.1 Portunus trituberculatus | reverse complement strand
GTATCCACCTGTTTGGGTTAAATTAGGTTAGGTTAGGTTAGGTTAGGGGTGGGAGGGAGTGCAGGACAGGGTTGGGGGGAGTAGGGGAAGGGTTGGAAGATTGAAAGAAGAGGAGAAAATGAGAGGAAGGAGAGGGGAGAGGATGGGAGAAGAAAAGGGAAGGAAAAATTGGATTGATTTAATTAGGAAGGAGAGAAAGAGGAAAAAAGTAAGGAGGAAGGGTTTGGCAGAGGGAAGAGGAGAGAGAGAGAGAAAGAAGAAAGGAGAGAGAGGATGAGGAAGAGGAAAAGTAAGAAAATATTAAGAGAGAAGGATTGCAGGAGAGAAGAGAGAGAGAGAGAGAGAGGAGGAAGAGGAAGAGGAAAAAGTAAGAGGAGAGAGGGAAGAAGAAGAGAGAAGGAAGGAAGGAGAGGAGAGGAAGAAAAGAGAGAGAGAGAGAGAGAGAGAGAGAGAGAGAGAGAGAGAGAGAGAGAGAGAGAGAGAGAGAGAGAGAAACATTAATAAGGTTTTCAAAGGTTAGGTTAGGTTAAGTTAGGTTTGAAAGTTGGCATTAGTTAGGTTAGGTTAGATTAGGGGACCCCAAAACTGCATGAGTATCAACAACTTACCCATTTTTTTTTTAAGCTATCAACCTTTTTTCCAGCCATTATATTAGTAAAAACAGTAGTAGTAGTAGTAGTAGTAGTAGTAGTAGTAGTAGTAGTACAAAAATCTAATGAAAAAAAATAAAACTAACTTAACCTAACCCAACGTAAGTAATTTTGGAGTAGCAGTATCAATAATAATAGTAACAACAACAACAAGGACAAACAACAACAACAAGGACTAACAACAACAAAAACAACAATATAATCCACAAAAAATCCATACTTGTCTAATGATTCCAAGCTTTCTCCCTTCTTCTTCGCCTTCTGCTGTGCCTTCACCTTCACAGCTTCAGGGTACAGCAGCAGCACCCTCTTGAACTCCCCACAGCTTCCCGCCTTGAAGAACTCCATCACTCCTGCCCCGTAACTCATTAAAATTGCTGTTCTTTACTCTCTTCTTATTTCTAGGTTATGTGTCTCTCTCTCTCTCTCTCTCTCTCTCTAAATCAAATTATTGTTATTCTTTCCTTATATGAGTTTTTATCTTTAAATCTGATCTGGTTTTCGTTTCTCTCTCCCTCTCTTTAATTTTCTCTATTTTCTTCCTTCTTCTTCTTCTTCTGCTTCTTCTTATCGTCTCCTTTCTTCTATTTTCTCTTCTCTCCTTTTTCTTTTTTTTCGCTTTTTCTCTCTTCTATCTCTCATACACAAAGTTTTGTTGTTTTTTTCTCTTTCTCGTTTATCTTTTCTTCTTTTTATCGTTTCTCTCTCTCTTTCTCAAATTATCGGTAAATTAATGTATTTCTTCTTTTATTCTATTCTTATTCTTCCTCTTCTTTACCATTTCACTCTTACGTCGCCGAAATAAAGAATCTATTTTTTTTTTTTATCAAATCAAATATTTTTTCTCTCATATTTTTGGCGGGAAATGGACACGCGCTGGCACACACACACACACACACACACACACACACGCCCTCCCATAGCAGCCCACGACTTCCCCACGCCCATACAGCATCCCGTGGGCGTGGTGCAAAGAAAATAATAATAATGAGAGGGAAAAAGAGAGGGAAAGGGAAAGGAAAATAAGAAAAAATACGGCAATGTGGTAAACTGTTGATACCCCTCTCTCTCTCTCTCTCTCTCTCTCTTTTTGAAATGGTATATGAACACAAAAGAAAAATAAAAGTTAATATATAAGATAAATTTATTAGATCAAGAAAAAACAAGCCTTAAGTAAATAATCCTTTATATAGAGATACGAGAAAACAACAAATGTGTCACTAAAATACCAAGAAATGTAAAGAAAAAATACTAAAAAGCCATCAAATAAATAGTGAATTAAGATATACGTACATTAAACACACAACAAATAAATAAATGGGAGAATGTGAGCAAGACAGCGGAAAGATGCTACAGTGAGCGTCTACTTGTCAATGTGATGAAAAAAATAGAAAAGAACAACAGCAAAAGAACATAAAAAAAGAACTGAAAAATTAAAAAGATAATCAAGGTACAAAAATAACTATAAAAACTGCCCGAAATATTAAGTTAGAGAGAAGAAAAGATCGCCCGCAAAGATGCTAAAGAGTAGCGTACACGTCAGCAATTATGCCAAACATCTTTTAAAACTCTAACTAAACACACAAAAACCAAACAAAACACGACAAAAACACAAACCTTTATATAAACACACCAAAACACCCACAAACACTCAAAGAACGTAAAGATAAACCACATTTGATGATGCTAAAGAGTAGCGCTTACGTGTCAATCTGTGAGAGGAGAGAGTGAGAGCGAGAGAGGGAGAGCGAGTGAGAGACAAGGTGGCGGGTCGTATCACTCCCCGTGTAGCCGTCATCATGAAGGTCGTGGTGGTCGTAGCCGTGATAGGCGCCCTACTGGCCTTCTCTAAAACAGCTGAGGGTGCAAACAAGGGCCCTAAAGTCACACACAAGGTAATATTTCTACTATTTCTCATCCACTGGGGTTCTCAGGGGGGGATAGGTACCCGGCATGCATCTGTAGAGGTTGTGTCACCTATCTGGGGTTACTAAGGGGGTTAGGTTAAGTTAGGTTAGGCTCGGTCAAGAGGTGGTGATGGTGGTGGTAGGTTCCGAACACAAGAAATGCTTTTAAATAATTAATACACAAATGGAAAAAAGTATATAATTTTTTTAATGTATGTTAAGCCAAAGTTGATAAGAAAAATGCTGACTTCATATTTTCAAAGGTTGTAGTTCAAGTTTGGCGGGTTTTTCCAATTGGCGTTTTTGTGAATCCGGTTACAGATTACTGGAATTTGTGTTGAGAAATTGTCCTTGTAACGTCTCTAAATATTTCTCCAGCGATCAGAAATAGTTATGTTTGCAAGTTACTATTAATTTTGTCCTGTATTCTTGTTTATATTGCTATTTTTCATTTTTTTTTCTTTTAATTCTTATTCTTTCTTTTTCTTTTAATTCCTTTCTCTTAATCTACAGTTTTTATCTTTTTTTATTATTCTCTCTCTCTCTCTCTCTAAGGGGGTGTATGCAAGATAAGATAAATAAGAGGCTGTTATCTTGTTGCTAGTTCATTTATTATTATTATTATTATTATTATTTTACAGATTTGTGTGTATAATTTTAAATGAAATAATTTACTTTTTACTTTACTTACGACAAACTTGCTTTATGTGACTTTAGAAACTTGATGTAAACTTGAATTAGTCTATCTTTACAAATTTATCCCTTATGTAAGCTATCTTTATTTTATCTATCAATGTAACTTTCTTTTTTTTCTATTTCCACTACTAATTCTTGCTTTTTTTCTTCAATTTTATGTAACTATATTTTCTCTCTCTCTCTCTCTCTCTCTCTCATAATTTTTGTTCTTTACCTTCCTTTTCTTATTTTAACACTCTCTCTCTCTCTCTCTCTCTCTCTCTCTCTCTCTCTCTCTCTCTCTCTCTCTCTCTCTCTCTCTCTCTCATCTTTATCTCCATCTCTGTCCCAGGTGTGGTTCGACATCACAATAGGCAACGAACCAGCTGGACGCGTCGAGATTGGACTGTTTGGCAAGACTGTCCCTAAAACTGTCGAGAACTTCTTCCAGCTGGCTCATAAACCAGCTGGGGAGGGATACAAGGGCTCCACCTTCCACAGGGTCATCAAGGACTTCATGATCCAGGGTGGGGACTTCACTAAGGGCGATGGGACTGGAGGTAAGAACACTCAAACACACCTTAACACAAGCAACACCCCCTAAAACACTGCTAAACTCACCGTAACACAACCACAGCCCCCCAAAACACACCCCGGAACACTGTTACACATCCCCTGATACTGTTAAACACCCCAAACACTCGCAAAACACCTCATTTTGACCTAAAACACAATATTTTGTCCATAAACACCCTTAAAAATCTCCAAAACACCCCCAAGCACTTCATATCACCCCCACAAAACACCCTAGCCTAGCCTAACCTACCTTAACCCCTGCCCCCATTGAACAGGGTGTAGTGTATATGGAGACACCCTAGAAGGCCCTAAAACACCCTACTTGTCCCTTAAACACCACAATTCTTCCACAAAATGCTTTAAAACACTAAAATACTCTTGAATACACAGCAAAACACCTGAAAAACACCCAAATATGCCCTAAAACACACACTGAATGCCCCAGAACAGCTTATTTGTCCCTTAAACACCTCAATTCTTCCACCAAATTCTTAAAAAACATCAAAATGCCCTAAAATACACCCAAAACACCTGAAAAACACCCAAAAATGCCCCAAAACACCCTATTTGACCCTTAAACACCACATTCTTCCCCAAAATACCTAAAATACCAAGATGCCTAAAATACACCTAACACCCCAAACACCCTATTTGACCCTTAAACACCACAATTCTTCCCAAAAATACCTAAAAATACCAAGATGCCCTAAAATACACCCTAAACACCCCAAAACACCCTATTTGACCCTTAAACACCACAATTCTTCCCCAAAATACCTAAAAATACCAAGATGCCCTAAAATACACCCTAAACACCCCAAAACACCCTATTTGACCCTTAAACACCACAATTCTTCCCAAAAATACCTAAATAAAAAAAATGCCCTAAAACACACACAAAATGCCCAAAAAAACAATTATTCCCCAAAATGCCCTAAAACACACCCTACTTGTCCCTTAAACCACTCAATTCTGGCTCAAAAACACCTCACATCTTTCCCTTAAAACATCCTAAACTAACGTAACACCCTCTCCCCCACCCAAATGAACAGGCCGCAGCATATACGGAGAACGCTTTGAGGACGAAAACTTTAAACTGAAGCACTATGGGTCTGGCTGGCTGTCCATGGCCAACGCTGGAAAAGACACAAATGGATCACAGTTCTTCATCACCACCACCAAGACTTCCTGGCTGGACGGCAGACATGTGGTGTTCGGCAAGGTTATCTCCGGCATGGTAAGAGGGTTTTAAGTGTGTTTTTAGGGTTTTAAGGGTTTTTAAGTGTGTTTTGAGGGTTTTTAAGTGTGTTTTGAGGGTTTTTAGTGTGTTTTGAGGGTTTTTAAGTGTGTTTTGAGGGTTTTAAGTGTATATTAAGGGTTTTTAAGTGTTTTGAGGGTTTTAAGTGTGTTTTGAGGGTTTTAAGTGTTTTGAGGATTTTAAGTGTGTTTTTAGAGTTTTAAGTGTGTATTAAGGGTTTTAAGTGTGTTTTAGGGTTTTAAGTGTGTTTTGAGGGTTTTTAGTGTGTTTTGAGGGTTTTAGTGTGTTTTGAGGGTTTTTAAGTGTGTTTTGAGGGTTTTTAGTGCGTTTTGAGACTTTTAAGTGTGTTTTGAGGATTTTAAGTGTGTTTTTAGAGTTTTAAGTGTGTATTAAGGGTTTTAAGTGTGTTTTAGGGTTTTAAGTGTGTTTGAGGGTTTTAAGTGTGTTTGAGGGTTTTAGTGTGTTTTGAGGATTTTAAGTGTTGAGGATTTTAAGTGTTTTTAGGGTTTTAAGTGTGTATTAAGGGTTTTAAGTGTGTTTTGAGGGTTTTTAAGTGTGTTTTGAGGGTTTTTAAGTGTGTTTTTAGGGTTTTAAGTGTGTTTTGAGGTTTTAGTGCATTTTGAGGGTTTTAAGTGTTTTGGGGATTTTAAGTGTGTTTTGAGGTTTTTAAGTGTTTTTTAAGTGTTTTGAGGGTTTTGAGTGTTTTCAGGGTTTTAAGTGTGTTTTGAGGGTTTTAAGTGTGTTTTGAGGGTTTTAGAGTGTTTTAAGGGCTTTAGAGTGTGTTTTGAGGGTTTTAGAGTGTTTTGAGGGTTTTAAGTGTGTTTTGATGGGAGAGATGGTGTGTGTGTGTGTGTGTGTGTGTGTGTGTGTGTGTGTGTGTGTGTTTGGGAGGAGACCTAGGGAAGCAGTAAGTTTGGGGAGTCAGTGTTGTATGTTTGATATTTAAGCCTCGTTTTTGCAGTCAACTTGTGTTAACTTCAAGTGGAGTTGAGATTGTCACCCTCACCAACACACTCCATCCTGTTTCCTAAAGTGTGTGAGGCTGCCAGGACTCTCTTCATGTTCCAAAATAGTGTTTATACAGTTTGCCACATAGAAGGTTTTTCCAAGGCCTTCAATATGCGCTGAATGAAGACACTCCTTCATCGCAGCAAGACAAACATGACACTGAAATATTGGAATGGCACACGCTTTGATGGCTGGTGTTGGTCCGTTGGGTTTCACAGTGTGTGGTCACCAGACTGTTTAAACTTAAAGGGTGTCATGGGCAAGTGTGATGGTGCCCTCCACACCAGCCAGGCTGTCTGCTTTCATTAATGTCAAAATATTATGCTTTATGTGGTGTGTGGGCACAGAGGCACAACTTGTATGTGTGTCTGACATTGAGCTCAGATGTGACGTCATCTAAACATAAATGTGGAGTGCCTTGAGCTGCAGGCAACATGATCTCAACGTGAAGCCAAGTTACCTTGCGCACCAAATCAGTCGCAGACAAGACGGCCACAGGTTGTCACACAGCGGTCACGTCTCAACACAAGTGACTGCTCAAACGCTGAGATTTAGTTTTTTTTTTTCTTATATTTTCTTTTTCTTTTCTCTCATTTTCTCAACTTTCTCTGTTAAACATCCTATATTCCTCCTCCCCCTCCTCTGTTCCTTCATGTTCTCTTCCTCCTCGTCTCTTCTTACACATCCTCATCCTTTTCTCTCCATTCTCTTAAAACTTATTCCTCCTCCTCTCTTCTCCTCCAAATTTCCCTCCCTTTCTCTCTCACAAGTCACAATCTTAACCTTCCTCCTCTTCCTTCATCTTAACAACTCTATACTACTCCAACTCCTCTTCATTTTCCCGCCCCAAAAACCATCTCCACCTTCACTAACCCTTGCTCCTCCTCCTCCTCCTCCTCCTCCAACAGAGTGTGATAAGGAAGATTGAAGCAGGGAAGACCAGTGAGAGAGACAGGCCAGCCAAGGAAGTTAAAATCGCAGACTGTGGAGGCGAGGAGGTTGCCCAGCCCTTCTCTGTGGACAAGGAAAATGCTGTGGAGACCGACTAGGTGCTGGGACACTGTGGGGGGGCGCTAGGGGCTGTGGAGGGGGTTATTGTGGTGTTTTGTGGTGTATTGTGGTTCTTTGGGGTATTTTGTAATTTTTGAATTTTTCCTATTCTGCATTTTCTTTGGTAGTTTTTCTCTCTCTCTCTCTCTCTCTCTCTCTCTCTCTCTCTCTCTCTCTCTCTCTCTCTCTCTCTCTCCTCACCCCCCACAAAACAAGTTTAGCACTATTTTGAAGTGTTAATAGCACAAATATAGTCTCTCTCTCTCTCTCTCTCTCTCTCTCTCTCTCTCTCTCTCTCTCTCTCTCTCTCTCACACATTCCAGCATTTGTTAAGACTCTTCACCTAATTCTCAGCATTTTTGGGAAGATTAAACATTTGTACTGTGAAAATTATAATAAAGGTGTTTTTTCTATGGTTTGCTGTGTATTACTGGCATTGTCGATTATTCTTAGTAGTAGTAGTAGTAGTAGTTTTATTATTTTTGCAAAGTTGCCAGTATGAGGTTGTCTTGTATTGTTTGCACATACACACACACACACACACACGGCACACACACACACACACGGCACACACACACACACACACGGCAACACACACACACACACACGGCAACACACACACACACACACACACACACACACACACACACACGGCAACACACGCGCACACAGCGCAACACGCATAGACACACGCACAGACACACAACCATCCACCAACCCACTCACCCACCCACCGGCTGGGAGCGGATCTGGATCCAGTCCGTGAGAGGAGCTCCCCCATTCATAACGAAAGACAAGGCAACACACACACACACACACACAGCCACCCACCCACCCCCACTCCCTCGGGCCGGAGCTGGGTGTGGGTCAGGGATCAGCCGGGGGGACCCCCCTTGATGACGTCACTTATATACGTTAACGTAAATCATTTTGAAAATGACAATTCCCAATAAGGAAGCTGGACACGAATTATGTAAAAATTCTGACTTGTTATTAATCAAAACTAATTCTTAAAATATAAAAATATTGCCTGGCTGAGGAATAATAAGGATTGTTCAGAAAACATGTTAAATAAAGTGTTTGAACTTAGACTTGCTTGAAAACAATTGTAAAGGCCAACAATTTCATTCAACAGGATTGATAACGTCTTTCAAAATTTTTTACTATCATTTCAACATATCACAACCTGGCAACTCGCCCTAGCAGAAAAATAAATATCTTAAAATTGACGTGTTTTGCAACATTAACACGGCTACAAGTCATTCTTCAGGTGCACATCTTTCACTTGTCGGGAGCCCTGCACACTTGTCTCATCATAAACCATTCCTTGAAAACACAAACACTTCGCTACAACCTCAAACAAAAAATCACTTACAGCGGGGGGGAAATTTTGGCGTATTTTCACCCTCTCATTTAAGTCACAAACAGCCTCCAAATCACCGCAAGTCACTCAACTCAGGCATGGAACACACGTAACACACAACGAAATATCATTAGAAACACTTAAAAGGCATTTGTCACTCCAAATAAATGAATTGAGACAAATATAAATAATAATGGATCTGGGACCCCGGCGGGGCGTTTTGGCGGGAGCCGGTGATGACGTCACTACATGGCGTCCGGCCCCTTCCCTTCACTGGGCCTTCAAAACACACAAATCAGGCAATAGTGGATATATTTCAACAAGGGACACGAAAGATTAGGCCTATGGCTCCACTTTGTGACCTGCCTGGCCTGTAATGAGTGAGAGGTGAGGCAGACAATGGCTGAGAGAGGCAGCGGGTCCGGGGATTGGTTTGTTGACGTATTGAAGGCTTGCATTATTGGGGTTTTGAAGTATTGACAAGCTTTAGTTCACTGACATGTTGCCCTGGAGGTCACCAACGTTAGGGTATGACATGACACTACTGTGAAGTGATGAGTTACACCAATATAGTACTTACGTTAGCCACAGACTGCTTGGCGGCGGCTGTCCGTGTCACCAGCAGGCACCCACACATAGCTGTCCGCTTTATGTCCTCAGCGGTGTATTAATAGCTCACCTCTGATTACTGAGAGTCTACACGCACACTATCATCTTCGTTTATTATTATCGCTATGTTCGTCTTTAACACTTACTGGCTCTCTCACCCCGGGCTGCCGGCACAGCATAACCACAGCGGGCCGCGGCTCAGTGTAAACTTACCGCTGTCTTCAATTTGTCTTGTGAATCACACCCGGGGGAACACTTTTACTGTAGGCGTTTGGCAATAATAACAGGATTAATTTACCAGAATCAATAAAAATACAATAATGTCTTTATATATTTTTGTATAATATATAATACATCAACCAATATGTATATTTATATGTGTATGTATGTATGTATGTCAGCTCTTTAATGATGCAACCTTCCTACTTGTATTTAAAAGAAAAGTTAAATCTGTCATCCTTTTTGTCACGGCAGTTGTCATTGGTCACAGCGGCGTCTGAGGTAACCCGGATGGCCTCCCTCCTTCCCTACCACCCACACCCACCCACCAGTCCATCCCCCTTCCCCTCAAAGAACCACGAAGTCCCCCATACCACGACAATTAATGCACTTCTCTCTCTCTCTCTCTCTCTCTCTCTCTCTGCACATGACCGGTCAGTCGCAGTGTGCCCTCCAAGATGCTACAATGGACCCTGGCACTGAACACACTCTGGGTTATTTTAAGAGTAGCATTAAGGATTTTGTACAAAGTAGCATTAGTGATCAGTTGGAGCTTTGTTGCCATAGGGGCAGTAGCATTCATGGTACAATAACTTATTGCACCATGGTAACACTAGTCTTCACAATGCACGTGTCTCCCAGAGCTGTGCTTACACCTGTGGGAGACACTGCATCACATGACAGGGTGGCAATGAGGCTGAGATTAGGCTACAAATACTTTTGGGAAGTCAGTGCTTCTCCTGGTGTGTGCTGTGTGGTGTGTGCTGCACCAAGGGGACACACTCTGCCTCACTATATCATGGAATGTCCTCTCATTGCTAAATTTAGGCCACAAGGTCAGCATGACTTGTACAGCCTCATTGACCATCTCCTAGACTCTGCCACCCTCAGGGAAATACTCAGGAATATCCTACGTTTGCTTCAACACTGTAGGATGTCTTAGGCAATAAGGTGTGCAATATGTGGATTTATTTATTGAAGTACTTGTATTCTTGTTATGTATATTGTCTTGTGTTACATTTATCATACTTTAACCTTAAGTCTTTGTCCCGGGGGGGGGGAAAGGGGTGGCAAGGTCCATCCTCCATATTTGTTGTATTTATTTATTAATTCAACAATAAATGTCTCAATCAATCAATTAATCTGCACATGACAGGCGACAGTAAAAGACAAAACAGACAGAAACAACACAGTGATAGAGAAAAGGAATAAAGAAAAACAATAACAAAAACTCCAGAACAAAAAAAGAAAAAGAGAAAAGAATTAAAAAAAAGGAGAAAAAGAAAGAACTGTAAAAAGAAACTAACAAAACAGAAAAGTAGGGAAGAAAAATGGTAAAAAACACTTAAAATAAATAAATAAACCCAGAAAATAGGACAAACACAATAAAACGACCCTAAAATAAGAGAGGTAAAAGGATATAAGAGAGAATAATGAAGGAAAGTAGATTAAAATAAGAAAAAAACATTAAAACAGACAAAAAACTGAAAAGCAATTAAGAAAAACGATAATAAGCACTAAAATAAATAAATAAACCCAGAAAATAAGACAAAATCCAGACAAACACCTTTAGATATGAAAAGAATAAGAATATAAGAAAGAATGATAAAAGATGGTAATAATATAAAGAAAAAAACGTTAAAATGGAGTAGAAAACAAAACAAAATAAGGAAAAAAAAAAACACCAGGAAAAAAACACACACAAAAAAAAAAAAAAAACAAGACAAACACCTTTAAATAAGAGAAATATAAGGATAATGATCATGAAAAAAGGAAAAAATGGAAAAAAGCTAAAAAAAAAAAAAAAACAATTAAGTAAGAAAACACCCCAAAAGACACACCAGAAAAATAAAACAAACCCAAAAAACAAGACAAACACTTTTAAACAAGAAAAAAAAAATATATAAGATCAGTAATAATAAAAGAAAAGAAACACTAAAAACTTAAGAAAGAGGAAAGTAAATAAGAAAAACACTAGAAAAATCAAACAAACCCCAAAACAAGACAAACACAGAGAAGTATAAGGAAATAATAGAGAATGATAAAAAAAAAACAGTTAACTAAAAAGAAAAGAACTGGAAAAAAGCTAACAAAAAGAGATTACATAGAAAAACACTAGAAAAATCAAACAAACCTCAAAACAAACCCAAACAACCTTTAAACAAGAGAAGCATAAGAAAATAATAGAGAATGATAAAAAAAACAGTTAACTAAAAAGAAAAGAACTGGAAAAAAAGCAACAAAAAGAGAAGATTACATAGAAAAACACTAGAAAAATCAAACAAACCCAAACAACCTTTAAACAAGAGAAGCACAAGAAAATAATAGAGAATGATAAAAAATAGTTAATTAAAAAAGACAAAAACTAGAAAAAAAGCAACAAAAAGAGAAGATTACATAGAAAAACACTAGAAAAATCAAACAAACCCAAAAACAAGACAAAAACAAGACAAACACCTTTAGATAAGAGAAATATAAGCTCCTAGATGCTCAATTGTCTTTGGCACCACGAGGTATAAGCGATCCTTTCCCTTATAACTCAGTCCCTCCACACTAAACATGGCGGATCGTAATGCCAGGTGAAAATTGTGAGAAAGTCAATATTCCTTCACTCGAGGACCACGGGGAGAGTAGAAAATGGATGCCGTCAAGTCCTTTAACGCCGAGGTAAGTATACACGGGAAATAATCGCCGGAAATAACGTGGAAATAGTAGAAATAGGTGTCATGGTGGCGGCGTCACTACCACTGCAAGGAAAAGACCGCGAAATTGTTGTGTTTGTTGTTTTTTAAGGGTTGTGGAGTTGTGGGGTGTGTGTGCGTGCGTGGGTGCGTGCGTGGGTGTGTGTGCGTGCGTGTGGGCGTGTGGGCGTGCGTCCGTGTGTGTGTTTGGTAACAACGCCGGTAAATATTCTGAATTTTTTGTGGGGTTTTGGTGTTTTGGTGTGTTTGTGTGTTCGTTTGTGGTGGTTTTGCGTGTGTTTGTGTGTTTGTTTTGGTTTATGGGTTTGTTTGGTTTGGTTAGGTTAGGTTAGGCGTGTTTTGTGGTTGGTTTGTTTGTTTTGGTGTTTGTGTGTTTTTTGTGGTGTTTTTGCGTGTGTTTGTGTGTTTGGTTTGCTCTGTGGGCGTGTTTGGTTTGGTTAGGTTAGGTTAGGCGTGTTTTGTGTGTTTGTTTGAGCTGTGTTTGTGTGTTTTTGTGTTTGTGTTTTTATCTTTCAATTGTGGGCGTGTTTGGTTAGCTTTGGCGTGTTTTGTGGTTGTGTGTTTGTGTGTTTGTGGTGTTTTTGTCTGTGTTTGTAATGTTTTTGTGTGTGTTTTTGTATGTTTGTTTTGTGTGTTTGGTTTAGTGTGTTTGTGTGTGTGTGTGTGTGTGTGTGTGTGTGTGTGTGTGTAATTCACCTTGGTCACCTACTGGGCACCCCGCCAGTCTTCCCCATTACGGAGCGAGCTCAGAGCTCATAGACCGATTTTCGGGTAGGATTGAGACCACAACACACTCCACACACCGGGACAGCGAGGCCACAACCCCTCCAGTTACACCCCGTACCTATTTACTGCTGCCTCAACACACCCTACACATTAACACCACAACACACTCCACACACCGGGACAGCGAGGCCACAATCCCTCCAGTTACACCCCGTACCTATTTACTGCTGCCTCAACACACCTACACATTAACACACCACAACACACTCCACACACCGGGACAGCGAGGCCACAACCCCTCCAGTTACACCCCGTACCTATTTACTGCTGCCTCAACACACCCTACACATTAACACACCACAACACACTCCACACACCGGGACAGCGAGGCCACAACCCCTCCAGTTACACCCCGTACCTATTTACTGCTGCCTCAACACACCCTACACATTAACACACCACAACACACTCCACACACCGGGACAGCGAGGCCACAACCCCTCCAGTTACACCCCGTACCTATTTACTGCTGCCTCAACACACCCTACACATTAACACACCACAACACACTCCACACACGGGACAGCGAGGCCACAACCCCTCCAGTTACACCCCGTACCTATTTACTGCTGCCTCAACACACCCTACACATTAACACACCACAACACACTCCACACACCGGGACAGCGAGGCCACAACCCCTCCAGTTACACCCCGTACCTATTTACTGCTAGGTGAACACACCCCACACATTAAGAGGCTTACCCATTTGCCTCGCTGCGCCGGGACTCGAACCCGGCCCTCTCGATTGTGAGTCGAGCGTGCTAACCACTACACTACGCGGTGTTTCAGTGTTTGATCTGGTGCAGTCTCTGACGAGACAGCCAGACGTTACCCTACGGAGCGAGGTGAGAGCTCATTATTTCCGATCTTGGGCTAGGCCTGAGACCAGGCACACACCACACACCGGGACAACAAGGGCACAACTCCTCCATTTACATCCCGTACCTACTCACTGCTACCTGAACACTGAACAGTGAACACTGAACAGTGAACAGGGGCTACACGTCAAAGGAGACACACCCAAATATCTCCACCCGGCCGGGGAATCCAACCCCGGTCCTCTGGCTTGTGAAGCCACCGCTCTAACCACTGAGCTACTGGGTTTCACTGTTTGATCTGCTGCAGTCTCTGACGAGACAGCCAGACGTTACCCTACGGAACGAGCTCAGAGCTCATTATTTCCGATCTTCGGATAGGCCTGAGACCAGGCACACACCACACACTGGGACAACAAGGTCACAACTCCTCGATTTACATCCCGTACCTACTCACTGCTAGGTGAACAGGGGCTACACGTGAAAGGAGACACACCCAAATATCTCCACCCGGCCGGGGAATCGAACCCCGGTCATCTGGCTTGTGAAGCCAGTGCTCTAACCACTGAGCTACCGGACCGTGTGTGTGTGTGTGTGTGTGTGTGTGTGTGTGTGTGTGTGTGTGTGTGTGTGTGTGTGTGTGTGTGTGTGTGTGAGTGCGTTTGTTTGTTTTCCTTTGTGGTGGTGTTAAAATACATTAGGTCAGGTCAGAGTAAAGAGTAGAAAAGGTCAAGGTCAAGGTTAGGTCAGATAAAAGGTTAGTTTAGGTCAAGGAAGGGCAAAATAAGGTCAGAAAAGGTGTAAGATTAAGTTAGGTAATGTCAAAATTAGGTTAAGTAAGGTCAATATTAGGAAAGGTCAAAATTAGGTTAGGTAAGGTCAAAATTATAATAGGTAAGATCAAAATCAAGTTAGATAAGGTCAATATTTGGTTAGGTAAGGTCAAAATTAGGTTAGATTAGGTCAATATTAGGTTAGGTAAGATTAATATTAGGTAAGGTCAAAATTAGTTTAGGTCAGGTAAAAAATAGGTTAGGTAAGATCAAAATTAGGTTAGGTCAGGTCAAAATTAGGTCATATAAGGTCAGGTCAAAATTAGGTAAGGTCAGGTCAGAATTAGGTAAGGTCAAGTCAATATTAGGTCAGATAAGGTCAAAATTAGGTTAGGTCAGGACAAAAATAGGTAAGGTCAGGTCAATATTAGGTTAGATAAGGTCAATATTAGGTTAGATAAGGTCAATATTAGGTAATGTAAGGTCAAAATTAGGTCAGATAAGGTCAATATTAGGTAATGTAAGGTCAAAATTAGGTCAGATAAGGTCAATATTAGGTAAGGTCAGAATTTGAGTATGACGTGTGTTTAAGCTAATAGATACCTACTTCTGCGTTTATTGTGTGTGTTTGCGTTTGTCTTTTGGCGTTTGTTTTGCTTAGCGGTGGTGTTTGGTTGCGTTTTTATTAGGTTAGCTGTTCCTAATGGTGTTTTTAAGTAGTATATATTTAATTTTAGCCCCTGTGCACACGTCTCTTGGTAGATTAACCCCCTTCAGTAGCATGACGTGTTTCCCTGCATGGCGCGTTTCCCTATTCCTTCTGGTGACTACAGGTAACTCTTAATTTACATGTTAGATGCGTTCCAAAAGGTATCGCGTATTTCAAAATTAGCATAAAACAAACGTAATTCTCCTAAGATACACTAGATGTGGTTCAAAAGAATTCGTACAAAATGCTCAATTGATTTCGGTAAATGAACATGTTTTTATTATTTATCAATCTAAATACTACCTACACCACACACACCACAGTCACCATTAACACAACACTCACCACGTCACTGCCTTCACCACACACCACAGTCACCATTAACACAACACTCACTGCGTCACTGCCTTCACCACACACACCACAGTCACCATTAACACAACACTCACCACGTCACTGCCTTCACCACACACCACAGTCACCATTAACACAACACTCACTGCGTCACTGCCTTCACCACACACCACAGTCACCATTAACACAACACTCACCACGTCACTGCCTTCACCACACACCACAGTCACCATTAACACAACACTCACACGTCACTGCCTTCACCACACACACCACAGTCACCATTAACACAACACTCACCACGTCACTGCCTTCACCACACACCACAGTCACCATTAACACAACACTCACTGCGTCACTGCCTTCACCACACACACCACAGTCACCATTAACACAACACTCACCACGTCACTGCCTTCACCACACACCACAGTCACCATTAACACAACACTCACCACATCACTGCCTTCACCACACACCACAGTCACCATTAACACAACACTCACCACATCACTGCCTTCACCACACACACCACAGTCACCATTAACACAACACTCACCACGTCACTGCCTTCACCACACACACCACAGTCACCATTAACACAACACTCACTGCATCACTGCCTTCACCACACACACCACAGTCACCATTAACACAACACTCACTGCGTCACTGCCTTCACCACACACCACAGTCACCATTAACACAACACTCACTGCGTCACTGCCTTCACCACACACACCACAGTCACCATTAACACAACACTCACCACATCACTGCCTTCACCACACACACCACAGTCACCATTAACACAACACTCACTGCATCACTGCCTTCACCACACACACCACAGTCACCATTAACACAACACTCACTGCGTCACTGCCTTCACCACACACACCACAGTCACCATTAACACAACACTCACCACATCACTGCCTTCACCACACACCACAGTCACCATTAATAACACAACACTCACTGCGTCACTGCCTTCACCACACACACCACAGTCACCATTAACACAACACTCACTGCATCACTGCCTTCACCACACACCACAGTCACCATTAACACAACACTCACCACATCACTGCCTTCACCACACACACCACAGTCACCATTAACACAACACTCACCACATCACTGCCTTCACCACACACCACAGTCACCATTAACACAACACTCACCACATCACTGCCTTCACCACACACACCACAGTCACCATTAACACAACACTCACCACATCACTGCCTTCACCACACACACCACAGTCACCATTAACACAACACTCACCACATCACTGCCTTCACCACACACCACAGTCACCATTAACACAACACTCACCACATCACTGCCTTCACCACACACCACAGTCACCATTAACACAACACTCACCACATCACTGCCTTCACCACACACACCACAGTCACCATTAACACAACACTCACCACATCACTGCCTTCACCACACACACCACAGTCACCATTAACACAACACTCACCACATCACTGCCTTCACCACACACCACAGTCACCATTAACACAACACTCACCACATCACTGCCTTCACCACACACACCACAGTCACCATTAACACAACACTCACCACATCACTGCCTTCACCACACACACAGTCACCATTAACACAACACTCACCACATCACTGCCTTCACCACACACACCACAGTCACCATTAACACAACACTCACCACATCACTGCCTTCACCACACACACCACAGTCACCATTAACACAACACTCACCACATCACTGCCTTCACCACACACCACAGTCACCATTAACACAACACTCACCACATCACTGCCTTCACCACACACCACAGTCACCATTAACACAACACTCACCACATCACTGCCTTCACCACACACCACAGTCACCATTAACACAACACTCACCACATCACTGCCTTCACCACACACACCACAGTCACCATTAACACAACACTCACCACATCACTGCCTTCACCACACACCACAGTCACCATCTTCCTCTGAGTTTTACCACTTTATCAAAAATCCAATTATCTAAACTAATCCCACATGGAAGGAGGTTTTGGTGTCATCTTGGTGAATTATAGGCAGGTTGAAGAGATTCCGTCCGTATTCAGTATTGGCGGGGCTCCCACTTGTCGGCCAGCTACGGAACTCTCTGGTGAACTCTGGCGCACAGTTTGAAAATATGGTTGGGCCAAATCGCGTATGAGCAAATCAGTCGCGCAAATTAAATTAGTTATGATATTTTTTTCTGTTGTGTAATAATAAAAACGTGTAAATTAAATGTGTAAATCGAGTTACCTGTATATTTGATTTAATTTTAGCCCTTCTGTACATATCCCCTGCTAGATTAACCCCTTCAGTAGCATGATGTGTTTCCCTATTCATTCTGGTGACTATTTGGTGATTTTCACAAACTCATGTGGGGGATTAAAATAGTGAAGACTGTGGCCATTAATCTTCTGCCCTCCATACACCCTTCCTAATGTCAATAAAATGGTCTAATGGTACACACATCTCAAGGTAAATATGTGTCCCAGTACTGAAGCGGTTAAAATAGTGAAGACTGTGGCCATTAATCTTCTGCCCTCCATACACCCTTCCTAATGTCAATAAAATGGTCTAATGGTGCACAAATCTCAAGGTAAAAATGTGTCCCAGTACTGAAGCGGTTAAAATAGTGAAGACTGTGGCCATTAATCTTCTGCCCTCCATACACCCTTCCTAATGTCAATAAAATGGTCTAATGGTTCACAAATCTCAAGGTAAAAATGTGTCCCAGTACTGAAGGGGTTGAAATAGTGAAGACTGTGGCCATTAATCTTCTGCCCTCCATACACCCTTCCTAATGTCAATAAAATGGTCTAATGGTACACAAATCTCAAGGTAAAAATGCATCCCAGTACTGAAGGGGTTAAAATAGTGAAGACTGTGGCCATTAATCTTCTGCCCTCCATACACCCTTCCTAATGTCAATAAAATGGTCTAATGGTACACAAATCTCAAGGTAAAGATGCATCCCAGTACTGAAGGGGTTAGTAAAGAGTTAGGTTAGGTTAGCTGTTGTAATGGTGTCTTTAAGTAGCATTGTTCCAGCCCTAACACACTCCTCGGTCTGGTTCACTCTGGCATTATGTGTGGGGCAATGCTGTCTGCTGGAAATCTGGAGGGAGTATTGCTGGCTGGGATAAGTTGACACACTGGCTAGGAAGTATTTATTATTTTTTTTATTGATTAGGTGAGAAGCCAACCAAGCACCACAAATTATTAAGGAAAAGGCTGGCTTGATTGTTGGTTCCCTAAAAAAAAGTAGAGTTAGTCAAAATTAAGGAACAAATGTCTTGATTCCTCCGTCTTAAAAATGGCGACTGGTTGACTGTTATTCCTTGTACTAAGAGTGTTAAAAGACTTTGCACGATTGCCATCAAATTAAACCATGACAGATATTCAGTGGTCATCTCCAACAACACCCTGCACTGAGGAAAACAGGGAGGCAGGGAGGCAGGGAAACAGTCAGCGGAGAGTAGGAGTGGCAGTGATCTTATTCATTGTAGTTCTATGTAAAGTTTTTGCTCTATAACTTATTTTTTGGGTATTTTGTTTGTCCCTTCACTACCTCCAGCACTTTCCTCGCTGCCTCACACACACACACAACACACACACACACACACACACACACACACACACACACCGCGTAGGGTAGTGGTTAGCACGTGCTAGCTCAGCTCACAATCTAGAAGGTCTGAGTTCGAATCCCAGGAAGTGGCGAGGCAAATGGGCAAGCCTCTTAATGTGTAGGGTGTGTTGAGGCAGCAGTAAATAGGTACGGGGTGTAACTGGAGGGGTTGTGGCCTCGCTGTCCCGGTGTGTGGAGTGTGTTGTGGTGTGTTAATGTGTAGGGTGTGTTGAGGCAGCAGTAAATAGGTACGGGGTGTAACTGGAGGGGTTGTGGCCTCGCTGTCCCGGTGTGTGGAGTGTGTTGTGGTGTGTTAATGTGTAGGGTGTGTTGAGGCAGCAGTAAATAGGTACAGGGGTGTAACTGGAGGGTTGTGGCCTCGCTGTCCCGGTGTGTGGAGTGTGTTGTGGTGTGTTAATGTGTAGGGTGTGTTGAGGCAGCAGTAAATAGGTACAGGGTGTAACTGGAGGGTTGTGGCCTCGCTGTCCCGGTGTGTGGAGTGTGTTGTGGTGTGTTAATGTGTAGGGTGTGTTGAGGCAGCAGTAAATAGGTACGGGGTGTAACTGGAGGGTTGTGGCCTCGCTGTCCCGGTGTGTGGAGTGTGTTGTGGTGTGTTAATGTGTAGGGTGTGTTGAGGCAGCAGTAAATAGGTACAGGGTGTAACTGGAGGGTTGTGGCCTCGCTGTCCCGGTGTGTGGAGTGTGTTGTGGTGTGTTAATGTGTAGGGTGTGTTGAGGCAGCAGTAAATAGGTACAGGGTGTAACTGGAGGGTTGTGGCCTCGCTGTCCCGGTGTGTGGAGTGTGTTGTGGTGTGTTAATGTGTAGGGTGTGTTGAGGCAGCAGTAAATAGGTAGGTACAGGGTGTAACTGGAGGGTTGTGGCCTCGCTGTCCCGGTGTGTGGAGTGTGTTGTGGTGTGTTAATGTGTAGGGTGTGTTGAGGCAGCAGTAAATAGGTACGGGTGTAACTGGAGGGTTGTGGCCTCGCTGTCCCGTGTGTGGAGTGTGTTGTGGTGTGTTAATGTGTAGGGTGTGTTGAGGCAGCAGTAAATAGGTACGGGTGTAACTGGAGGGTTGTGGCCTCGCTGTCCCGGTGTGTGGAGTGTGTTGTGGTGTGTTAATGTGTAGGGTGTGTTGAGGCAGCAGTAAAATAGGTAACTGGAGGGTTGTGGCCTCGCTGTCCCGGTGTGTGGAGTGTGTTGTGGGTGTAACTGGAGGGTTGTGGCCTCGCTGTCCCGGTGTGTGGAGTGTGTTGTGGTGTGTTAATGTGTAGGGTGTGTTGAGGCAGCACAGGGTGTAACAGGGTTGTGGCCTCGCTGTCCCGGTGTGTGGAGTGTGTTGTGGTGTGTTAATGTGTAGGGTGTGTTGAGGCAGCAGTAAATAGGTACGGGGTGTAACTGGAGGGTTGTGGCCTCGCTGTCCCGGTGTGTGGAGTGTGTTGTGGTGTGTTAATGTGTAGGGTGTGTTGAGGCAGCAGTAAATAGGTACAGGGGTGTAACTGGAGGGTTGTGGCCTCGCTGTCCCGGTGTGTGGAGTGTGTTGTGGTGTGTTAATGTGTAGGGTGTGTTGAGGCAGCAGTAAATAGGTACGGGGTGTAACTGGAGGGTTGTGGCCTCGCTGTCCCGGTGTGTGGAGTGTGTTGTGGTGTGTTAATGTGTAGGGTGTGTTGAGGCAGCAGTAAATAGGTACGGGTGTAACTGGAGGGTTGTGGCCTCGCTGTCCCGGTGTGTGGAGTGTGTTGTGGTGTGTTAATGTGTAGGGTGTGTTGAGGCAGCAGTAAATAGGTACGGGTGTAACTGGAGGGTTGTGGCCTCGCTGTCCCGGTGTGTGGAGTGTGTTGTGGTGTGTTAATGTGTAGGGTGTGTTGAGGCAGCAGTAAATAGGTACGGTGTGTGGAGTGTGTTGTGGTGTGTTAATGTGTAGGGTGTGTTGAGGGGTGTAACTGGAGGGTTGTGGCCTCGCTGTCCCGGTGTGTGGAGTGTGTTGTGGTGTGTTAATGTGTAGGGTGTGTTGAGGCAGCAGTAAATAGGTACAGGGTGTAACTGGAGGGTTGTGGCCTCGCTGTCCCGGTGTGTGGAGTGTGTTGTGGTGTGTTAATGTGTAGGGTGTGTTGAGGCAGCAGTAAATAGGTACGGGGTGTAACTGGAGGGTTGTGGCCTCGCTGTCCCGGTGTGTGGAGTGTGTTGTGGTGTGTTAATGTGTAGGGTGTGTTGAGGCAGAGGCAGTAACAGTAAATAGGTACAGCAGTAAATAGGTGTAACTGGAGGGTTGTGGCCTCGCTGTCCCGGTGTGTGGAGTGTGTTGTGGTGTGTTAATGTGTAGGGTGTGTTGAGGCAGCAGTAAATAGGTACAGGGGTTGTGGCCTCGCTGTCCCGGTGTGTGGAGGGTGTAACTGGAGGGGTTGTGGCCTCGCTGTCCCGGTGTGTGGAGTGTGTTGTGGTGTGTTAATGTGTAGGGTGTGTTGAGGCAGCAGTAAATAGGTACGGGGTGTAACTGGAGGGTTGTGGCCTCGCTGTCCCGGTGTGTGGAGTGTGTTGTGGTGTGTTAATGTGTAGGGTGTGTTGAGGCAGCAGTAAATAGGTACGGGGTGTAACTGGAGGGTTGTGGCCTCGCTGTCCCGGTGTGTGGAGTGTGTTGTGGTGTGTTAATGTGTAGGGTGTGTTGAGGCAGCAGTAAATAGGTACGGGTGTAACTGGAGGGTTGTGGCCTCGCTGTCCCGGTGTGTGGAGTGTGTTGTGGTGTGTTAATGTGTAGGGTGTGTTGAGGCAGCAGTAAATAGGTACAGGGTGTAACTGGAGGGGTTGTGGCCTCGCTGTCCCGGTGTGTGGAGTGTGTTGTGGTGTGTTAATGTGTAGGGTGTGTTGAGGCAGCAGTAAATAGGTACGGGGTGTAACTGGAGGGTTGTGGCCTCGCTGTCCCGGTGTGTGGAGTGTGTTGTGGTGTGTTAATGTGTAGGGTGTGTTGAGGCAGCAGTAAATAGGTACGGGTGTAACTGGAGGGTTGTGGCCTCGCTGTCCCGGTGTGTGGAGTGTGTTGTGGTGTGTTAATGTGTAGGGTGTGTTGAGGCAGCAGTAAATAGGTACAGGGTGTAACTGGAGGGTTGTGGCCTCGCTGTCCCGGTGTGTGGAGTGTGTTGTGGTGTGTTAATGTGTAGGGTGTGTTGAGGCAGCAGTAAATAGGTACGGGTGTAACTGGAGGGGTTGTGGCCTCGCTGTCCCGGTGTGTGGAGTGTGTTGTGGTGTGTTAATGTGTAGGGTGTGTTGAGGCAGCAGTAAATAGGTACGGGTGTAACTGGAGGGTTGTGGCCTCGCTGTCCCGGTGTGTGGAGTGTGTTGTGGTGTGTTAATGTGTAGGGTGTGTTGAGGCAGCAGTAAATAGGTACGGGGTGTAACTGGAGGGTTGTGGCCTCGCTGTCCCGGTGTGTGGAGTGTGTTGTGGTGTGTTAATGTGTAGGGTGTGTTGAGGCAGCAGTAAATAGGTACTGTCCCGGTGTGTGGAGTGTGTTGTGGTGTGTTAATGTGTAGGGGTGTAACTGGAGGGGTTGTGGCCTCGCTGTCCCGGTGTGTGGAGTGTGTTGTGGTGTGTTAATGTGTAGGGTGTGTTGAGGCAGCAGTAAATAGGTACGGGGTGTAACTGGAGGGGTTGTGGCCTCGCTGTCCCGGTGTGTGGAGTGTGTTGTGGTGTGTTAATGTGTAGGGTGTGTTGAGGCAGCAGTAAATAGGTACGGGGTGTAACTGGAGGGGTTGTGGCCTCGCTGTCCCGGTGTGTGGAGTGTGTTGTGGTGTGTTAATGTGTAGGGTGTGTTGAGGCAGCAGTAAATAGGTACGGGTGTAACTGGAGGGTTGTGGCCTCGCTGTCCCGGTGTGTGGAGTGTGTTGTGGTGTGTTAATGTGTAGGGTGTGTTGAGGCAGCAGTAAATAGGTACGGGGTGTAACTGGAGGGTTGTGGCCTCGCTGTCCCGGTGTGTGGAGTGTGTTGTGGTGTGTTAATGTGTAGGGTGTGTTGAGGCAGCAGTAAATAGGTACGGGGTGTAACTGGAGGGTTGTGGCCTCGCTGTCCCGGTGTGTGGAGTGTGTTGTGGTGTGTTAATGTGTAGGGTGTGTTGAGGCAGCAGTAAATAGGTACGGGGTGTAACTGGAGGGGTTGTGGCCTCGCTGTCCCGGTGTGTGGAGTGTGTTGTGGTGTGTTAATGTGTAGGGTGTGTTGAGGCAGCAGTAAATAGGTACGGGTGTAACTGGAGGGGTTGTGGCCTCGCTGTCCCGGTGTGTGGAGTGTGTTGTGGTGTGTTAATGTGTAGGGTGTGTTGAGGCAGCAGTAAATAGGTACGGGGTGTAACTGGAGGGGTTGTGGCCTCGCTGTCCCGGTGTGTGGAGTGTGTTGTGGTCTCAGTCCTATCCGAAGATTGATCTATGAGCTCTGAGCTTGCTCCGTAATGGGGAAAACTGGCTGGGTGACCAGCAGGCTACCTTGTACACACACACACACACACACACAATGTTCAAACTTAACTTAACCTCACCTCACCTCACCTCACCTAACCTTTAACCCCTTCAGTACTGGGACACATTTTTACCTTGAGATTTGTGTACCATTAGACCATTTTCTTGACATTAGGAAGGGTGTATGGAGGGCAGAAGATTAATGGCCACAGTCTTCACTATTTTAATCCCCTACATGAGTTTGTGAAGCTGTACAAAATCACCAAATAGTCACCACAAGGAATAAGGAGATCCATGTTTTTAGGGCATTTCAAGACAGTTTGGCATGTTTTTTAGGGCATTTTAAGACAATGTGGCATGTTTTTAGGGCATTTTAAGACAATGTGGCATGTTTTTAGGGCATTTTAAGACTGTGGCATGTTTTTAGGGCATTTTAAGACAGTGTGACATGTTTTTAGGGCATTTTAAGACAGTTTGGCTACAATAAGACCATTTTATTGACATTAGGAAGGGTGTATGGAGGGCAGAAGATTAATGGCCACAGTCTTCACTATCTTAATCTCCCACATGAGTTTTGGAAGCTGTACAAAATCACCAAATAGTCACCACAAGGAATAGGGAAACACATCATGCTCAGAAACAACCCCTAAACAAACCCCACAAACCTAACCTAACCTCTCCACCTCTCTCTCAGCTGGCTGGCCTGTATGACACCCATAACATACCCAGAAGCCCTTAAAACACACCCAAAACTCCCTAAAACATATCCAAACATCCTGCAAAACACTCAAAACACTTAAAATACACACCAAATATCCCCATAACAGCCCAAAACACACCAAAACACCTCACTTCAACCCCAAAACATCCCATATCATCCCCAAAACACCCCATATCATCCCAAAACACCTCAAAACACCCACAAAACACCCAAAACATCCACAAAACCCACATAACACCCACAAAACACACCCGAAATACCTCATATCCACCCCAAAACACCAAAACACACACCAAAACACCCCCAAAAACACCCCAAAATACCTCCAAAACACCAAAAACACCCACAAAACGCCCAAACACTCTCATAACACACCAAAACCCAAAACACTCATATCCACAAAACACAACACACCCAAAACACCCAAAAACACACCCAAACACTCCAAAACATCTCATATCCACCCCAAAACACTCCCCAAAAACCCCAAAACACACTATTAACACCGTCTCCATCTCTCTGACAGCTGGCCGGCTTGTATGAGTGCAAGCCACCCATCTCTAAGGCTAAGATGACGGCCATCACCAAAGGCGCCATCCGAGCCATCAAATTCTACAAACATGTCGTGCAGAGTGTGGAGAAATTCATACAGAAGGTGAGAGGGAGTGGGTGAGAGAGAGAGAGAGAGAGAGAGAGGGTGAATGTGTGTGTGTGTTTACCTAGTTGTAGTTTTACAGGGCCTGGGGTTTATGCTCGTGTGGCCCCGTCTCCATATCTACACTTATCCAATTTCTCTTTAAAAGTATGCACACTCGTTGGTGACACCACTTCCTCACTCAAACTGTTCCACGTCTCAATACATCTTTGCGGGAAACTATATTTTTTAACATCTCTCAGACATCTTCCTTTCTCAGCTTTTTACTATGCGATCTTGTGCTTCTAATGTCATATTCTTCTCTCAGGATCAGTTTCTCATTATCCACTTGATCCATTCCGTTGATCAATTTATAAACTTGTATTAGATCTCCTCTCTCCCTTCTTTGTTCCAAGGTTGGTAGATCCATAGCCTTTAGTCTCTCCTCATATGTCATCCCTTCAAATTCTGGAACCATTCTTGTAGCCATTTTTTGTAGTCTCTCCAACTTCCTTTTGTGTTTCTTTTTATGAGGGGTCCACACTACTCCTGCATATTCCAATCTGGGTCTTATTATAGTATTTATCAATTTCTTCATCATTTCTTTGTCCATGTAGTGAAATGCTACTCCAATATTCCTTAGCAAATTATATGTTTCTCTGAAAATTCTATCAATATGGCTTACTGGTTGATTGTTTTCTTCCATCGTCACTCCTAAGTCCTTTTCCTTTTTACTTTCTCCAGTTCTACTCCATCTCCCATCTTATAGATTCCCACAGGTCGTCTTTCACTCTTTCCCATTTCCATGACATGGCTTTTGTTCACATTGAATTCCATTTCCCACTTTTTACTCCATTCCCAGATCTTATTTAGGTCTTCTTGCAGTATTTCACAATCCTCCTTTTGCTTTATAACTCTGCACAGTTTCGTATCATCTGCAAACAGATTTATGTAGCTGTTCACTCCTTCTGGCATGTCGTTAATATAAATGAGGAAAAGTATTGGTGCCAATACTGACCCCTGTGGCACTCCGCTTTCTACTGCTCTCCACTTGGACTTCATATCTTTAACTACCGTCCTTATTTCTCTCCCCCTCAAATAATTTTCTATCCATCTCAATGTGCTTCCTTTTAAGCCACCCTTCTCCTCTAACTTCCATAGTAATCTTGCATGTGGCACTTTGTCAAACGCCTTTTTTAAATCCAAATAAATACAGTCAACCCATCCCCTCTCTCTCTCTTGTACTCTATCAACTATTCTAGAATAGAAACTCAATAAATTAGTTACACAAGACCGTCCTTTTCTAAAACCAAATTGGCTATTTGATATTAATTTGTTGTCTTCAAGGAACTCGATCCATTGTTTCTTTATTATTCTTTCACACATCTTGCATATTACACTAGTTAGTGATACCGGTCTGTAATTTAAAGGTTCTTCCTTCCTTCCACTCTTATATATGGGAACCACCTCAGCTCTTTTCCATTCTACTGGTACTGTTCCATTTTCTATTGAGCATTTTATGATGTTGTATATAGGACTTGCTAGTTCTTCCCTACATTCTTTCAGTATTCTGCCTGAGACTTCATCCGGTCCCATTGCCTTCTCTTCATCCAGTTCCTTCATTAATTCTTTTATTTCAAGCTTGGTTACTTTAATCTCTTTCATATAGACTGTCTCTATTTCCCTGTGGCCTTTCAAATTTGGATTCCTTAGTAAAGATCTCCTGGAATTTATTATTTAATAGTTCTGCCATAGCTTTTGGGTCTTCCACCATCCCGTTCTCTCCTTTTAACCTTTCTATTGTTTCTCTTTGTCTAATTTTTCCATTTATGAATCTATAGAACAATTTTGGTTGTTCCTTACATTTTTCGACAATGTCCTTTTCAAAGTTCCTTTCTTCTTCCTTCCTCACCTTAGCATATTCATTTCTCGCTGCCTTGAAGTTTTCCTTATTTTCTGGATTTCTGTTTCTTCACCTTTTCCATGTGTGTGTGTGTGTGTGTGTGTGTGTGTGTGTGTGTGTGTGTGTGTGTGTGAGAGAGAGAGAGAGAGTGAGTAGATAATAATAATAATGATAATAACAACAACAACAACACTTCCTCCTCCTCCTCCTCCTCCTCCTCCTCCTCCTCCTCCTCCTCCTCCTCCTCCTCCTCCTCCTCCTCCTCCTCCTCCTCCTCCTCCTCCTCCTCCTCCTCCTCCTCCACCACCACCACCACCACCACTTCTCAACATTCTACATAACCTTTTCTCGTCTCTCTTAAAATATCCCTCTCAAATTTTTTCTCTCCCTTGCCCCGTCCTGCCCCGCCCCGCCCCGCAGTGCAAGACAGAGTACAAGATTCCGGGGCTGTACGTGATAGACAGCATCGTGAGACAGAGCAGACATCAGTTTGGGATTGAGAAGGATGTGTTCGCCCCACGCTTCGCTAAAAACATCCTTGTCACATTCTTTTATCTCTTCAAGTGCCCTCAGGAGGATAAGGTGAGGCTCTGGGGGTGTGTTGGGGTGTTGTGGGGGTGTGTTAGAGTGTTGGGGTGTTTTGGGTGTGTTTTTGAA
>NC_059280.1:1263737-1278737 GCF_017591435.1 Portunus trituberculatus | reverse complement strand
CCTAACATCCTTCTACCTCTCCGCCCCCAGAACAAGGCCATCACCCTAGCATGGGCGCCAGGGAAGGGTGTGAAAGGGAAAGAATTTAAAGACTACTGGGAGGTGGATGTGGGCTGTTCCTATATTCCCTTCCACAAACTGGTGACGATGAGCAGCATTGACTTGGACAACCTGGAGGAGGGAGGCATGATTGACGAGGAGACTGTTCCTGATTGGCTGAGAGGTAAGGAGGGGTGGGGAGATGCAGAGAAAGAGAGAGAGAGAGAGAGAGAAGGAAAAGGAGAGGAGAGAGGGGTGGGGAGATGCAGAGAGAGAGAGAGAGAGAAGGGAAAAGGAGAGGAGACTGTTTCCGACTGGCTGAGAGGTAAGGAGGGGTGGGGAGATGCAGAGAAAGAGAGAGAGAGAGAGAGAGAGAGAAGGGAAAACGAGAGGAGACTGTTTCCGACTGGCTGAGAGGTAAGGAGGGGTGGGGAGATGCAGAGAGAGAGAGAGAGAGAGAGAGAGATTGAAAGAAAACAGAAGAGAGGAGAGAAAGAGAAGAAAGAGAGAGAGAGAGAGAGAGAGAGAGAGGAGAAAAGAGGAATGAGAAGAGAGAGAGAGAGGTTGAGAGAAAACATAAGAGGAAATTTGTCTTCTAGTGTGAGTGAGAGAGAGAGAGAGAGAGAGGAGTAGAGAATCTTGTCTTGGTGTGTTTAAGGGGAGCGTCTGGTAAATCTTGATGAAACACTGTGATTCTTGTGTTGTGAAGTCTTGGCAACCTGTACATCAATATTAGACGTTCATCCCCAGTCTAGTCCCCAACCCCGGCATGCAGTTATAATTGCAACTAAAATGTAGGAGTGTTATTCTGGCGTTATTTGCTCCACAACCTTCATATCCCTGCGGCAAACACATGTTATGATATGAGATGTTTACACCGCGTTAGATCTTTTATTTCATCTTTATTTATTTTTTTTTTTACCATGAAATATTAATACAAAATTCCAGGTCACATATGTAAAAAAAATAGCAACGTGAATTGATAGAAGAAGTATTCCTCTCGTTTTTAGTTCTTGTGTCATTGAAATCAAGCTAAAATTGGCTTCAAAATAGATTTTAGAAGGGGAATAACTTATGTTTTGAGATACTGGCCGATGAAGTTTATTGATCGATCTCGACGCCGTTATAACACACTAGGAGGTTTATTCAGGTTTACTCTATGTTATTTTTTTTTATCTACATTCTCACAATACAATTAGATGTGTACGAGGCTCCTGGTCCCCCCCGGGCAATGATGTGTTGGTCCTGGAGAGGCTTGTCTTCCCACGTCCACCTGTCACATTTTCTGGTTGTGATGTGTTGTTCAAGTTGGATGTTGTGCAGTTCATAGTGATGGTGTTCTGGTACATCAGGCTCCAAACTGTAGTCAGAGGCAGGATCTGGCCAGGAATAACGAGAGGAAACAAGATTTATCAGCCTCCTTTTGGTCAGCGTGACAAGCTCCTCGTCACTTTTTACATCTTCATTTCCTTTCTCATTATTTTGTAGAAAAGCTTCTCTAATTGTGAGTAATGAGGCCTTTTCTTATTCATTTCCCTGTCTTTGTTATGCGTGAGATGTGGTAGGCTGTGGTGGTGGTGGGTGACGCAAGGATGTGTACTGGAGCATTTGAGGTGTCAGGTTCAACACGCTTGTCATTCTTTAAGCTTCCATACTCATATTCCAGGCGTCCTTCCTCTGCTCATTCCTCTTAGGCACCCGTCCCATGGTTGGCAGTAGGTGGAAAGCAGGGTGTAGTGACTAAATGACGTGGTGTTTAGCAGAGTGAAGGGCTGGTAGCGAGAGATGCACCAACAACCTCTCTCTCTCTTAGCTTTCCCCCTCCTGAGTCTTGCTGGTGCCTTGATTGTCTCCCCATAGACTCTCAGTGTTGCCGTATATGTCCACCAAAAATAGTCGAAGATTTTTGCCTTTTTTTCGTAGTTTATGAGAAAAAAAACTGATTCTGCTGATGTAAACGCGCGTGGTTGAGTACGGGACCTTTAAATGCCACTTAAACGGAAACCAGTGTCTGTTTTGCCATAAAACTTGGTGAAATAATAGCTAATGTGTACACCTACCACTTAGTTGTTTACCACAAAGAACGTCATTTTTCATATTTTTTGGGTCTCTAAACCGGACGCCCCACTTAAGAGAGAGAGAGAGAGAGAGAGAGAGAGAGAGAGAGAGAGAGAGAGAGAAGATAATTGCCTTTGTATGTATTTGTGTGTATGTGTTTGATAGAGAGAGAGGGAGAGACTTAAACCAAATCTAACCTAATCTAGCTGCGCCCCGCCTCGCCCCGCCAGGTCGCTATGGACTAGAGGGAGCCCCGCCTGGCCCCCCTCCTGGATTCGTCCCCATCGCTGTCCCACCCGGCCATCCCCCCAACACCCGCAGCCAGGATATTGTGGCCCCACTGCCCCCAATGCCCCCGCCCCCGGTAGAGAAGGGGCAGGACGTGACCAGGGATGCCCCACCACCCCTCCCCAACAGTGCCCCGGGACTGCCCCCAAATATGCTGCCCCCTCCCTTCGGTCTGCCTAATATGCCGCGTAAGTATGGAGGGTTATGGGGTCATTTTGGGGTGTTTTTGGGGTTATAAGGGTCATTTGGGGTGTTATGGGGGCATTTTAGGGTGTTTTGGGTCATTTGGGGTGTTTAAGGATGTTTTGGGGGTTATAAGGATCATTTGTGGTGTTCTAGGGGCATTTTGGGGTGTTTTACAGGTGTTTTTGGGGTTATAAGGGTCATAGGGGATTTTAGGGTAATTTTGGGGTGTTTTAAGGATGTTTTTGGGGTTATAAGGGTCATATGGGGGATTTAGGGTCTTTTTGGGGTGTCTGGAGTGTTTTGGGGTGTCTGTGTCATTTGGGGTGTTTTAAGGGTGTTTTAAGGTTATTTGTGGTGTTTTAGGGGTAATTTAGACTGTTATATGGGTTTTAGGGTGTTTTGGGGGTATTTAGGGGTGTTTTGAGGGGTTTCAAGGGTGTTTTGGGGTGTTTTAAGTAGTTTTGGGGCATTTTAGGGTGCTTCATGTGTTAAGGGTGTTTTGAGATGTTTTAGGAGGCTTTAAGGGTATATAGTGTTTTGGGGGTGTTTCAAGGGTGTTCTGGGGTGTTAAAGGGTGTTTTAGGGTGTTTCAAGGGTGTTTTGGTGTGTTTTAAGGCCATTTAGGAGTGTAAGTTTTTTTGGGGGGAAATATTTTAAGGGAGTTTTTAGGAATAATGAGGGAAAAAGGAATATTGAGAGTGTTGGGGTTATTTGAAAGGTTTTTGGGATGTTATATATAAACTTATGGTCTCTCTCTCTCTCTCTCTCTCTCTCTCTCTCTCTCTCTCTCTCTCTCTCTCTCTCTCTCCCTCGTCCCCACAGCACCCCAGGTTGGCCCCGGCCCAGGACCAGGAGGCATGCCACCACTACCCCAGGGATTCGTGCCCCCTAACCTGCCCCCCATGGGAGTGCCACCCCCTCTCGGCCTCCCCCCACTGGGCGTCCACCCCCCTGTGTCGTCCATACTGGGGCAGCCACTGATCGGAGCAATGCCGCCCCCAGTCAGCATGGCTCCCACAATGCCCAATAGAGCCATGAGTGAGTAGTAGTAGTAGTAGTAGTAGTAGTAGTAGTAGTAGTAGTAGTAGTAGTAGTAGTAGTAGTAGTAGTAGTAGTAGTAGTAGTAGTAGTAGTTAAGGTAGTCAGTGTTCCCAATAGGCATTTCTGAGTGTGAGGAACTTGTGGCCCTTATCAAAGCATTTTAATCAAGTTTCATCTACTACTGACCTTTTAACTAGCTATTGTTCACCACACTGGCCACCAAACAGTCAGTAGTAGCAGTAGTAGTAGTAGTAGTAGTAGTAGTAGTAGTAGTAGTTGTTTTCTTCTCCCCAGCTTGTCTAACCTCCCCATCTCTCTCCCCTCACAGTGGGTCCAGGTGGGGAGCTCCAGAACAGCCTCCCCACCGCCCCAGTCACCACCATGGCCTCCTCCAACGCGGGGCATGGCGGGAGCGGGGCAGGACCCATGCCACACGACTCCAGCGACATGGATATTGAGATGGAGGATGCTGTGGAGAAGTCTGATATTGGGTGAGTCTCTCTCTCTCTCTCTCTCTCTCTCTCTCTCTCTCTCTCTCTCTCTCTCTCTCTCTCTCTCTCTCTCTCTCTCTCTCTCTCTCTGTGTGTGTGTGTGTGTGATATTTTTTTATTTTATTATTTTATTTTTTTCTTTTTGTTTCTCATTGTCTGTGTGTGTGTGTGTGTGTGTGTGTGTTTATTTATATGATAGCTTAAGGAAGATTCCACACACACACACACACACACACACACACACACACACACACACACACACACACACACACACCCACCCCACCCCACCTAACCTAACTCAAACTACCCCATAGGAAGGAGAACGGTCTACCACCAAAGGAAAAGGACGAACGCGGCGGCAGCAGCAGCGGCGGCGACGTGATTGAGCGCCGCAGGGATCGCCCATCACGTTTCGAGCGACTTGTAGGGCCTGGCCAGTCCCCACCAGCCCCCGTGGAGAAACTGGGGCTGGTTGAGAGGCTGCGGAACCTTGCATCTGGTGGGGCCCCGGACATGGAACACCGAGATCGCTATGAGAGGGAGAGAAGGGAGAGAGAACATGAGAGAGAGAGAGTGGGAAGGGATATGCATGATGAACAGAGGGAAAGAGAGAGAGGACGAGATAATGGTGAGTTTATGGGGTGTTTTGGGATGTTTTTTTGTGTTTAGGGATGTTTTTGAGTGTTTTGGGGTGTTTTTGAGTGTTTTGGGGTGTTGTGGAGGTGTGTTGGGTGTTTTGCGGTAGTTTTGGATATTTTTGTAGATGTTTTGGGATATTTTAGGATGTTTGGAAAATGTTTTGGGGTACATTGAGGTGTTTTGGGGTATTTTAGGATGTTTGGAAAATGTTTTGGGGTATTTTAGGGTATTTTTGGTGTCTTGTGGTGTTTTGGGGTATTTTTGGGGTGTTTGGGAGTGATTTGTGTTTATTGTTGTTGGCCTTCTTCTTCTTCTTCTTCTTCTTCTTCTTCTTCTTCTTCTTCTTCTTCTTCACTAACCCCTCCCTGTTTCCTCCCCCAGGCCGCTTTGACCCAGAACCCTTTGGAGGGCCTCCCCCCGGGTTCCCCCCAGGTGGCCGTGTCCCTGATGGACCACCAAGCTTCCGCCCCGACAACAGTGGCGGTGGCGGCCCTAACGGCCCAGTCGGCCCTGCAGGGTTCAACAATTTTGTCTCAGTGGGGTTCGGTCCCCCTGGGGCAGGCTCAGGGGGCCCCCCAGGGATGATGGGGCGCCCACCAGGTCCCCCACACAGCCACTCGGGAATGCGGGGCGATGGTTTTGGCCCGATGGGGATTGGCATGATGTCGGGGCACTCAGGGCCAGGTGAGTTGCGGGGTGGGGCGGGGCGGGGCTGTCCTAGTTTGTCAAAGAGAGCGTTGGTGTTTTTTAAGGTTTTAGGGATAGTTTAGGTAGTAAGGGGATATTTTAAGTTTTTAAGGGTATTTTGTAAGTTTTTAGGGGTTTTGTGGTGTTAAAGGGTATTTTTAAGGTTTTAGGGATGTTTGTCAGAATGTTGGTGTTTTTTTAAGTGTTTTTTAAGGTTTTAGGGATAGTTTAGGTAGTAAGGGGATATTTTAAGTTTTTAAGGGTATTTTATAAGTTTTTAGGGGTTTTGTGGTGTTAAATGGTATTTTTAAGGTTTTAGGGATGTTTTGAGACTTGTTAAGGGAATTTTGAAGGTTCTAAGGATAGTTTAGTTAGGAAAGATGCATGTTAAGGTTTATAAGGCTATTTTTATATTATTTAAGGATGTTTTTAGAGCTGTAAGGAAGTTTTAAGGCTCTTGAGATGTTTTGAGAGTTTTAAGGATGGTTTTAAAGGTTTTAGGGATGTTTTAAAGGATTAAGGATGTTTTTAAGGGTGTTTTAAAGGGTTTTAGGGATGTTTTGAGAGTTTTAAGGAAGTTTTAAAAGTTTTAGGGATGTTTTGAGAGTTTTAAGGATGTTTTTAAGATTGTTTTAAAGGGTTTTAGGGATGTTTTGAGAGTTTTAAGGATATTGTAAAGGTTTTAGGGATGCTTTGAGTTTTAAGGAAGTTTTAAAGGTTTTAGGGATGTTTTGAGAGTTTTAATGATGTTTTAAAGGGTTAAGGGTGTTTTAAAGGGTTTTAGGGATGTTTTGAGAGTTTTAAGGATATTGTAAAGGTTTTTAGGAATGCTTTGAGTTTTAAGGATGTTTTAGAGGCTTTAGGGATGTTTAGAGAATTTTAAGGATGTTTTAAGGGATTAGGGATGTTTTTAGGTGTTTTAAAGGGTTTTAGGGATGTTTTGAGAGTTTTAAGGATATTGTTAAGGTTTATAGGGATGCTTTGAGTTTTAAGGACATTTAAAAGGCTTTAGGGATGTTTAAGAGAATTTTAAGGATATTTTAAAGGATTAAGGATGTTTTTAAGGGTTTCAGGGATGTTTTGAGAGCTTTAAGGATATTGTAAAGGTTTATAGGAATGCTTTGAGTTTTAAGGACATTTTAAAGGCTTTAGGGATGTTTAGAGAATTTTAAGGATGTTTTAAAGGATAAGGGATGTTTTTAGGGTGTTTTAAAGGGTTTTAGGGATGTTTTAAGGATATTGTAAAGGTTTATGGGAATGCTTTGAGTTTTAAGGACATTTTAAAGACTTAGGGATGTTTAGAGAATTTTAAGGGTGTTTTAAAGGATAAGGGATGTTTTTAGGGTGTTTTAAAGGGTTTTAGGGATGTTTTAAGATTTTGAAGGTGTTTTTTTTGTCGTAAGAGATATTTCCAAAGTTATAAAGTATTGAATGATGTTTTGTGGGGTTTAAAGATGTTTTTAAAGGTTTTAGGGATATTTTGTTTTTAAGAGCTATTTAAGACTAATTTTAAGGTTTTAGGAATGTTTAAGGATGTTTTCTTGCTTTTAAGAATATTTTTATAGGCTTAAGGGATGTTTTGAGAGTTCTAAGTATGTTTTTTAAAGGTTTTAGGGATAACAATATTTGAAGTGGGTTATGGGAGGATTTTAGGGGTGTTTTGTGGTTTTAGGCATGTATTTGCAGGTTTAGGGATGTTTTAGGCTATTTTGGGGTTTTAAGGATATTTTTGAGGTTTTAAGTATGTGTTTTGTAATATTTCTTGATGTTCTGTAACTTTGGAAGGGTTTTAGGGAAGTTTTTAAGGTTCTAAGGGTAAGTTTGGGGTTTTTAAGTGTGTTTTTGTGATTTTAGGGGTATTTTTAAGGTTCTAAGTATGTTTAGCAATTTTTTTAAGGTAATTTTGGGGTTCTAGTATAATTTAAGGGTATTTTAGGGGTTTAAGGGTACTTTGGGGGGCCCTAGTATATTTTAAGTGCATTTTGGGGGTTTATAAGGTTATTTTGTGATTTTAAGTGTTTTTTGAAGTTCTAAGTATGTTTTGCAATTTATATGAAGGTTTTAAGGGTTCTGGAGAAGTTATTAAGGTTTTAAGAGTATTTGGGGGGATTTTTAAGGATATTTTTGTGATTTTAAGGGTATTTTTATGGTTCTAAGTATATAAGGAGTTTTAGGGAAGTTTATAAGGTTCTGAGGGTAGTTTTGGGAGTTGTAGCATATTTTAAGGGTAGTTTTGGGGGTTTCTAAGGGTCATTTCAAGGTTTACTGGGGAAATTTACCCTGTGGTACCCCAAAAATATTAATTCCAGCATGCCACTAGCTAAACCCCTATTCCAGTTCACCCCGGGGGAGCTTAATGGGGGAGACAACATTCCAGCACCCCATTTTTAATCACCCCCATTTCTCTGCTCCTCCCAGGGTTTGGCCCCCGTGGTCTGCATGGCCCTGGAGGTTTCCAGGGCCCCAGGGGGTTACTGGGGCCTCCACCAATGGGGATGGGGTCTCTGATGGGGACACGACCACCTCTAATGGGGGAGATGCCTGGCGGGGGTGGGGCCATGCGGGGTCCTGGGGGTATGCCTGGTCAGCGCCCCGGTAAGTATTGGCGGGGCGGTACTGTGCGTGTGTGTGTGTGTGTGTGTGATTTTTAAGAGTTTTTAAGGTTTTAGGGCTATTTTGTGATTTTTAAGGTTTTACAGGCAGGGTGTGTGTGTGTGTGTGTGTTTGTGTTTGTGTAAATATACCTTTTAAACTACAGAAAGAGAGATTTGTTGGTCTATTAATGTAAGAATATGCCTGAAAGGAGAGATAGAGTGGGTTGATATGTTTTGCTTCAGAGGTGTTGCCTTTGAGATACAAAAAAGTGATTGATGTAGATGTTGATAGAGAAATAATTGTCTGGTTAACCCCTTCAGTACTAGGAGGTGTTTCCCTATTCCTTGTGGTGACTATTTGGTGATTTTGTACAGCTTCACAAACTCATGTGGGGGATTAAAATAGTGAAGACTGTGGCCATTAATCTTCTGCCCTCCATACACCCTTCCTAATGTCAGTAAAATGGTCTAATGGTACACAAAACTCAAGGTAAAAATGTGTCCCAGTACTGAAGGGGTTAAAATAGTGAAGACTGTGGCCATTAATCTTCTGCCCTCCATACACCCTTCCTAATGTCAATAAAATGGTCTAATGGTACACAAATCTCAAGGTAAAAATGTGTCCCAGTACTGAAGGGGTTAAAATAGTGAAGACTGTGGCCATTAATCTTCTGCCCTCCATACACCCTTCCTAATGTCAATAAAATGGTCTAATGGTACACAAATCTCAAGGTAAAAATGTGTCCCAGTACTGAAGGGGTTAAAATAGTGAAGACTGTGGCCATTAATCTTCTGCCCTCCATACACCCTTCCTAATGTCAATAAAATGGTCTAATGGTACACAAATCTCAAGGTAAAAATGTGTCCCAGTACTGAAGGGGTTAAAATAGTGAAGACTGTGGCCATTAATCTTCTGCCCTCCATACACCCTTCCTAATGTCAATAAAATGGTCTAATGGTACACAAATCTCAAGGTAAAATGTGTCCCAGTACTGAAGGGGTTAAAATAGTGAAGACTGTGGCCATTAATCTTCTGCCCTCCATACACCCTTCCTAATGTCAATAAAATGGTCTAATGGTACACAAATCTCAAGGTAAAAATGTGTCCCAGTACTGAAGGGGTTAAAATAGTGAAGACTGTGGCCATTAATCTTCTGCCCTCCATACACCCTTCCTAATGTCAATAAAATGGTCTAATGGTACACAAATCTCAAGGTAAAAATGTGTCCCAGTACTGAAGGGGTTAAAATAGTGAAGACTGTGGCCATTAATCTTCTGCCCTCCATACACCCTTCCTAATGTCAATAAAATGGTCTAATGGTACACAAATCTCAAGGTAAAAATGTGTCCCAGTACTGAAGGGGTTAAAATAGTGAAGACTGTGGCCATTAATCTTCTGCCCTCCATACACCCTTCCTAATGTCAATAAAATGGTCTAATGGTACACAAATCTCAAGGTAAAAATGTGTCCCAGTACTGAAGGGGTTAAAATAGTGAAGACTGTGGCCATTAATCTTCTGCCCTCCATACACCCTTCCTAATGTCAATAAAATGGTCTAATGGTACACAAATCTCAAGGTAAAAATGTGTCCCAGTACTGAAGGGGTTAAAATAGTGAAGACTGTGGCCATTAATCTTCTGCCCTCCATACACCCTTCCTAATGTCAATAAAATGGTCTAATGGTACACAAATCTCAAGGTAAAAATGTGTCCCAGTACTGAAGGGGTTAAAATAGTGAAGACTGTGGCCATTAATCTTCTGCCCTCCATACACCCTTCCTAATGTCAATAAAATGGTCTAATGGTACACAAATCTCAAGGTAAAAATGTGTCCCAGTACTGAAGGGGTTAAAATAGTGAAGACTGTGGCCATTAATCTTCTGCCCTCCATACACCCTTCCTAATGTCAATAAAATGGTCTAATGGTACACAAATCTCAAGGTAAAAATGTGTCCCAGTACTGAAGGGGTTAAAATAGTGAAGACTGTGGCCATTAATCTTCTGCCCTCCATACACCCTTCCTAATGTCAATAAAATGGTCTAATGGTACACAAATCTCAAGGTAAAAATGTGTCCCAGTACTGAAGGGGTTAAAATAGTGAAGACTGTGGCCATTAATCTTCTGCCCTCCATACACCCTTCCTAATGTCAATAAAATGGTCTAATGGTACACAAATCTCAAGGTAAAAATGTGTCCCAGTACTGAAGGGGTTAAAATAGTGAAGACTGTGGCCATTAATCTTCTGCCCTCCATACACCCTTCCTAATGTCAATAAAATGGTCTAATGGTACACAAATCTCAAGGTAAAAATGTGTCCCAGTACTGAAGGGGTTAAAATAGTGAAGACTGTGGCCATTAATCTTCTGCCCTCCATACACCCTTCCTAATGTCAATAAAATGGTCTAATGGTACACAAATCTCAAGGTAAAAATGTGTCCCAGTACTGAAGGGGTTAAAATAGTGAAGACTGTGGCCATTAATCTTCTGCCCTCCATACACCCTTCCTAATGTCAATAAAATGGTCTAATGGTACACAAATCTCAAGGTAAAAATGTGTCCCAGTACTGAAGGGGTTAAAATAGTGAAGACTGTGGCCATTAATCTTCTGCCCTCCATACACCCTTCCTAATGTCAATAAAATGGTCTAATGGTACACAAATCTCAAGGTAAAATGTGTCCCAGTACTGAAGGGGTTAAAATAGTGAAGACTGTGGCCATTAATCTTCTGCCCTCCATACACCCTTCCTAATGTCAATAAAATGGTCTAATGGTACACAAATCTCAAGGTAAAAATGTGTCCCAGTACTGAAGGGGTTAAAATAGTGAAGACTGTGGCCATTAATCTTCTGCCCTCCATACACCCTTCCTAATGTCAATAAAATGGTCTAATGGTACACAAATCTCAAGGTAAAAATGTGTCCCAGTACTGAAGGGGTTAAAATAGTGAAGACTGTGGCCATTAATCTTCTGCCCTCCATACACCCTTCCTAATGTCAATAAAATGGTCTAATGGTACACAAATCTCAAGGTAAAAATGTGTCCCAGTACTGAAGGGGTTAAAATAGTGAAGACTGTGGCCATTAATCTTCTGCCCTCCATACACCCTTCCTAATGTCAATAAAATGGTCTAATGGTGCACAAAACTCAAGGTAAAAATGTGTCCCAGTACTGAAGGGATTAACTACACAAGACAGATTTACACACATCTTAGTACATGAGAAAGTGTACACCAAAATATTAATGTTTATTCAAGACTTTGTAGATAAACTGTGTGTGTGTGTGTGTGTGTGTGTGTGTGTGTGTGTGTGTGTGTGTGTGTGTAACGGTGTGGTGTTCCGCAGGCATGTGGCTGGACGGACCAGGGCCGGGGCCACGGTTCCAGGGCCACGAGGTGCCCCATGGGGGTAGGGAGGGCCTGCCGGACCGGCTGTGGGGTGACCCAGAGCGTGGGCGGGACGGTGAGCTGGACCACTTCCGGGACGGAGAGCGGGACCGGGGCAGCCGGGACGATGACCGGCCACCCCGAGACCTGGACAGGGACCACTCCATGGACCGGGGCCTGGATGACCGGGGCCTGGACGACCGGCCCCGAGACCGCTCCAGAGATGACCGGGGCCGTGATGACCGGTCCCGCGATGACCGGGGCAGGGATGATCGGGGCCGCACCGACCGCTTCAGGGACGACCGCTCCCGTGACGACCGGCCCCCGCGGGGCGACCGGGGCCGTGATGATCGCTCCAGGGACGAACGGGGCCGTGACGACCGACCCCGGGGCGGCCGCGACGACCGTTACCGTGGCGACCGGCTGCGTGAGGAGCGGGGCCGGGATGAGCGCGGCGGCGGTGGCGGGCGGGGCCGTGATGGGCGTGAAGAGGGGCCGGGGCGGGAAGAGCGGCCGTGGGAGGCCAAGGGGCGAGAGGGGGAGCGAGAACGGCGACGGGAGGAGCGACGGCCGTGGGAGAAGTCACGGTGGGCGCCACGGGAGGATCCGCCGCTGCTGCCCGGGGCAGAGGACATGCCCGGCGGTGGGGGCGGCGGCGGCTGGGACACTTGGCCACCCCGCCCCACCAACACCCAGGATCACCTGCCAGATCCACACCACCACCACCACCGCCAGGACCCACCCAGACCCAGGGGCCCCGATCCACCCCAAGACACAAAGCCTGAGCCCCGGGAACACCAGCAGCAGCAGCAGCAGCAGCCCCCACCACAGCAGCCACAGCCTCCACAGCCACAGCCACCACAACTGCCCTCAGGGGATGGAGTGGCCCTGGGTGAGGGCAGTGAGGCCCCCAGCGGTGCCCCCCCTCAGGAGAAGGAGGCCCCCACGCCGGCACCAAGCATAGAACAAAGCGGCAGCAGTTCCCCACCACAGGGTGAGGCCGCTGCCCCACCCCACACTGAGGATGGGCCGGCCGCCGCCCCGCGCCAAGAGAGGGACCTGTATGACCCCTTTGAGGCCACAGCCAAGGAGGACCCCACCGCTCCCCCACCCCCCTTAGAACCCTCCCCAATACCCCAGACCTCACCCCACCACAATGCTGCACCCACCCCACCCCCCACCACACTGCCCCAGGCATCCTCCCCCACCACCAACCACCCCTCCCCACCGCACCCCGCCTCACATCACTCCCCACCACACCCGGGGCCAGAGGAGGAGCCCTCTCAGCCCCACCAGCCTCACCAGCAGCAGTCTCTGCCCCTGCCAACCCCGCAGGACTCTCCACCACACCCAGCCCCGCAGTGCTCCCCGCCCCGGTTAGCCCCAGTGGAGTCTCCCCCACAACCACAGCCCCAGGAATCTCCCCCAGCCAGCCCAGCAGGACACCTCGCCGCCTCATGCCCAACAGGAGTCCCCAGCGCGGTGCAGCCCCCAGGCCTCCCCGCCCCACTCCCCGGTGCGGGCTGCCTCCCCCAACCAGTCATCCCCGCCACCAGAGCCCATGGATGCACCCCAGGCCTCCCCGCCGCATAGGGCGCCCCAGCACGAGTCCAGGGCAGTCTCCCCCATGGAGACGGAGGAGAGGTATGCAGAGGATGGCTCTGGGGCAGACCTGAGCCCCATGAGTGAGGGGGCGGGGCAGGGCGGGGCCTATGCTGATGGTGATGGCCGCCCCAATGAGGGCACTGAGGACAGTGGGCGGAGGAGGACGGCTCCCCTGCCCCAGAGCCCCAGGAGGACGAGGACGTGGGGGGCAGCGGCCCCATGAACGAGGACTAGTGGTGAGCGGTGTGTGGGGCGGGGCGGGGTGGGGCAGTGCTGTGTGTGTGAGGACCCCAGCAAGACAGGACCCAGGGTGGTGGCGGGTGGGGTGGGGTGGGGCGGGTTGGGTTGGGGTGGGCCAGGTGACTCAATACTATGGCTGTGATCACGGCGGCTGGCCGGCGGCTGGGTGTTGCCGCCGCCGCCGCCACTGCCGTGCGAAAGACATTTCTACGCATTTTATTTTTATTTTTAAAGAAGACAATTTAAATTATAATAAATTATAGACAATTTTGTAAAGGCCGGAACATTTCATTTGTCCAGACAGATTGCAGAGAAGCAAGGAAAGGAGAGAGAGAGAGAGAGAGAGAAAGAGAGAGAGGGGGGGAGAGAGAGAGAGAGTGAGAGAGAGGAGCCAACCACTCACTCACTCACTCACTCACTCACTCACTCACTGTATCACTCTGTCAGTAGCATTGCAACTCTACAGTGATAAAACTTAATTATTTCACCAGTCAGTCAGTCAGTCAGCCAGTCAGCCAATCACTCTATCAGCCAGCCAGTCAGCCAGCCAGCCAGTCAATCATCCAGTGAGTCAGTCAGTCAGTCCACACATGTCCAATCTTGTCTGCAGTGAAAAGCCCCAAAGAGCGAGTGTGTGAGAGTGTGGGGAGAGAGAGGAGAGAGTGAGAGAGAGCCAGGGAGAGGGAGAGAGAGGGAGAAGGTAGGTCGCTCCCCGCCAGACACCACTCGACGTTGGAACAAGCGTGCCCACTCAAATGTAGTGAGACATGCAAGGTAGGGGAGACACCCGTTTGTACGCCCGCTGCCCTGCCTTGCTAGTGATCAGTGCACCACCACCACCACCACCACCACCACCACCACCACCACCACGCCCCCGTCACCACCGCCGCAGCCCTGGAAAACGAGAAAAGGAGGAAAATTTGTCGTTTCTTTCAATGTTTTCTCTCTTCTCATGTTTTTTTTCTTTTTTTTATCTATTTTTTTGCTTTTTTTGTCCTCATCACAGCGGCGTTTCAAAAAAAGCGAAGAAAATGCAAAAAAAAAAAAAAACCAAGCGTCTTGATTAAAAACGCGGTGTTTGATTTTACGAGTGTTTTTTTGTTTATTTTTCTCTCTCTCTTCTAGAAATCCTTCAAGAAATGTACCATAATTATATATATATATGTGTGTGTGTATGTGTGCGTTTACAGGTGTGTACGTGCATGTGTGTGTGTGTGTGTGTGGTGATGGTGGTGTTAATATTGTCAGTTTGTAAATGATATTGTCTGCCTGTTCAAATATTTACCTTCATTTGTCAACACCTGTGACAGCAGCAACACACTGCAACATTACCACACCTGTTTCCCGGCCCAAAGCTCACCCCACACACCTGTTGGGACACTGGGAAAGATTTATACACCTGTTAGCTCTTAGAACACACAGTAACCCCTTTGAAAGACTGTTACAAACCTGCTACACCTCTTTTTAGACAATTACACATCCGTCAGACACCCAAAAAGCACATTTACACACTTACAAGCCTCATAAAAGACTGTTACAAACCTGCTAGACCCCTAAAACAATTACAAACCTGCTAGATCCCTTTTTAGACCATTATACATCCCAAGACATACCTGTCAGGCCTTGTTTAGACCATTACAAAGCTGTCAGCCCCCGAGAAAACCCAATCACACACCCGTCAGCCCCAAGAGAACACAATTACTCCTTCACCAGCCCCTAAAATGATTCCAAACCTGTTTAGACCCAATT
>NC_059280.1:1243737-1248737 GCF_017591435.1 Portunus trituberculatus | reverse complement strand
TTGGTTGGCAATTTGATAACCATTCGCTTGTTTCAAATTACCCTTTTATGTAAGAGGAGAAAAATGGCTAATGGCAGCAAATATATATGTAAAAAAAAGGCCCACTTGGTTGCCAGTTCCCTAAAAGATTGATAGAGTTAGCTAAAAACTCTTAAAAATGTCTTAAAAACCTCCTTCTTAACCCTTTCAGTACCAGATCATGTTTTTATATTCCTTGTGGTGACTATTTGGTGATTTTGTACAGCTTCACAAACTCATGTGGGGGATTAAAATAGTGAAGACTGTGGCCATTAATCTTCTGCCCTCCATACACCCTTCCTAATGTCAATAAAATGGTTTAATGGTACACAGATCTCAAGGTAAAAATGTGTCCCAGTACTGAAGGGGTTAAAATAGTGAAGACTGTGGCCATTAATCTTCTGCCCTCCATACACCCTTCCTAATGTCAATAAAATGGTCTAATGGTACACAAATCTCAAGGTAAAAATGTGTCCCAGTACTGAAGGGGTTAAAATAGTGAAGACTGTGGCCATTAATCTTCTGCCTCCATACACCCTTCCTAATGTCAATAAAATGGTCTAATGGTACACAAATCTCAAGGTAAAAATGTGTCCCAGTACTGAAGGGGTTAAAATAGTGAAGACTGTGGCCATTAATCTTCTGCCCTCCATACACCCTTCCTAATGTCAATAAAATGGTCTAATGGTACACAAATCTCAAGGTAAAATGTGTCCCAGTACTGAAGGGGTTAAAATAGTGAAGACTGTGGCCATTAATCTTCTGCCCTCCATACACCCTTCCTAATGTCAATAAAATGGTCTAATGGTACACAAATCTCAAGGTAAAAATGTGTCCCAGTACTGAAGGGGTTAAAATAGTGAAGACTGTGGCCATTAATCTTCTGCCCTCCATACACCCTTCCTAATGTCAATAAAATGGTCTAATGGTACACAAATCTCAAGGTAAAAATGTGTCCCAGTACTGAAGGGGTTAAAATAGTGAAGACTGTGGCCATTAATCTTCTGCCTCCATACACCCTTCCTAATGTCAATAAAATGGTCTAATGGTACACAAATCTCAAGGTAAAAATGTGTCCCAGTACTGAAGGGGTTAAAATAGTGAAGACTGTGGCCATTAATCTTCTGCCTCCATACACCCTTCCTAATGTCAATAAAATGGTCTAATGGTACACAAATCTCAAGGTAAAATGTGTCCCAGTACTGAAGGGGTTAAAATAGTGAAGACTGTGGCCATTAATCTTCTGCCCTCCATACACCCTTCCTAATGTCAATAAAATGGTCTAATGGTACACAAATCTCAAGGTAAAAATGTGTCCCAGTACTGAAGGGGTTAAAATAGTGAAGACTGTGGCCATTAATCTTCTGCCCTCCATACACCCTTCCTAATGTCAATAAAATGGTCTAATGGTACACAAATCTCAAGGTAAAAATGTGTCCCAGTACTGAAGGGGTTAAAATAGTGAAGACTGTGGCCATTAATCTTCTGCCCTCCATACACCCTTCCTAATGTCAATAAAATGGTCTAATGGTACACAAATCTCAAGGTAAAAATGTGTCCCAGTACTGAAGGGGTTAAAATAGTGAAGACTGTGGCCATTAATCTTCTGCCCTCCATACACCCTTCCTAATGTCAATAAAATGGTCTAATGGTACACAAATCTCAAGGTAAAAATGTGTCCCAGTACTGAAGGGGTTAAAATAGTGAAGACTGTGGCCATTAATCTTCTGCCCTCCATACACCCTTCCTAATGTCAATAAAATGGTCTAATGGTACACAAATCTCAAGGTAAAAATGTGTCCCAGTACTGAAGGGGTTAAAATAGTGAAGACTGTGGCCATTAATCTTCTGCCCTCCATACACCCTTCCTAATGTCAATGAAATGGTCTAATGGTACACAAATCTCAAGGTAAAAATGTGTCCCAGTACTGAAGGGGTTAAAAAGAAGTGGTAGGAAGATGGATACTCAGAAGCAGGCAGGGAGTTCCAGAGTTTACCAGAGTTTGCTTGTCACTACATCCACTGGCAGGTGTTGGTAGCAGTGGCTGGAGAGGAGAGGTGGATACAAGTGGATATTTGGTGCATTACTGGTGTGCTGTGAATCGTGCGGGTTTGGATAAAGACTGGATATTCTTGACTGTATTTTAAGATGTTACAGCATTTGGTTAATATAGAACAGTTTGGTGACAGATGAAGTGAGTGAGGAAAATGAGATGACGAGGGTGAGTGGTTATAGACTGCCTGCCAGAATGAGTGACTGGTCGTACTCTGAAACACTCCTCTCTCTCACCACAGCTGTTTTCCAAGGCCACAGAAATGACAAGCCAGGTTTCTGAGAGTGTTTCCCCTGTGGACTGCAGAGTGACCTTGTTCATTTGTCACTAGAACCACAAAAACACCCTTCAAAACTTGTGTCATTCAAACACGAGCCTTTTGAAATAGCAGGGGTGGAAATCTGAGCTGTTTTGGGGATATATTTCTGGATTTGAGTGTTGATGAGAGTGAATGAGATGCGAAGAAGAGAAGAGTGAATTGAGGTGGCTAGTGTGAGATCTAAAGGACCCTCACCATTGCAGAACTGCCCCACAAAAGCCGAGGCTCGCCGAAGTGCTGCCAAAATAGCCCTCATGAACAGTGTCTTCAATGAGCACCCCTCTCGTAGGATCTCTGACGAGTTCATTGAGAAGGCTGTGGCTGATGCAAGGGCTCAGTTTAAGGTAGGTTTCTTTCCTTGTCTCCATAAATTTCCTTGTGTTTTTTTTTTTTCCCTAATTATTTTGTTTTTTTCTCTAATTTTCCTTGTGTTTTTTTGCTTCACTTCTGTTGTTTACCTTGTTTTGCTAGTAGTAGTAGTAGTAGTAGTAGTGGTAGTAGTAATAGTAGTGGTGGTACCATGAATACCAACAAAAACAGTAGTATTTGTAGTAGTAGTGGTAGTAGTAGTAGTAATAATAGTAGTAGTAGCAGTAGTTGTAGTAGTAATAGTAGTACATATTTGTGGTAGTAGCAGTAGTAGCAACAGAAACAGTAGCAGTAGTAGCAGTAGTAGTAGTAGTAGTAGTAGTAGTAGTAGTAGTATTGTAGTAGTAGTAGTATTTGTAGTAGTACTAGCAACTTGTCCGGCCGCCTGAAGGAAGAAAGCAGGACTGTTGAGGCAGAAGTGAGCATGTGTGGGGACTGAAGTTGTCCTGTTGAGGGTGAATGAAGGCTGCTTGACAAGACATACAGCTAACAATTGACTCCACCTGGCCAGCATCCGGTCCAGGTCGAGCTGAGCGTGTGTGTGTACTTGAGGTGGTCTTGAGGCACACCACACAGTACAGAGCAGTGGGCAGTGTACTAAGGGCGCGTCTGCCACACCAACCACCCGCTGCTCCTCAGAGTGCTTTGACGCTTTCAGGACCAGAATGCATTTTTTTATTCATTCAGCTTATTATTTGGTGATTTTACACAGTTTCAGAATCTTATGCGGGGATTAAAATAGTGAAGTGTTTGGACCTTTAATTGTCTGTAAATAAGATTGTCCAATATCCAAAACTCAAGGTGAAAATGCATCTTAGTGTTGTAGAGGTTGAGATGGAATTTATAAACAAGGAGAATGATGACGCTGGAAAGTGAAATGAAAGGACTATGCAGATAAAACTTAAAAAAAAAAGAAAATTTACAGCTTATAACTTGTTTGCAGCAAAAGCTGAGATGTGTGAGGCTGTGGTGAGGTGAAGTGGCCTTGTGTGTGCATGTGTTGTGCTTTTTAATTAAAGGTTTTTCAAGAGACAGCAGTGTCAGCAAGGTGTGTTGGTCCATCTTCACTGGGTGTTGTCTCAGTTCCTCCAGTCAATTCACCTGTGACTCTCCCTCCCTTTACAGTAGCCACTCATTGCTCCATGCTTTCATCTTCTCTCCTTGGTATTTTTCTAATGACTGTGTCATTGCAATAGCTGGTGTCACAAGCAGGTGTAGGTCAGGTGTGGCCACACTACCACCCACCAAAGGAATTCCTACAGCCCTCCAAATGTTAGTAAATTTGAAAGAGAAAGTCACCAAACAAGGCCAAATACTGTTGTGATCATTTTGTGTTTCTCCCACAGGTGTGATGTGAGTGTGCATGGGAGAGTAGCTGTTTCTTTAAGAGTCTTTCATTTTGTGTGTTTTCAATATTAACTATTTTGGATTAGTATATAATGCACCACTATAGAATTGTGATTTTTTTTGTATGTGGCCCTCACACTGAACAGTCTGCCCATCCCTGGTCTGGGTGATCCTTGGCTGTGGGAGAGGCTAATGTCATTATCACTCTGCAGTGTCTCGCTAGAACTGCCTTTGGCCTTCAGGCGGCCTCACTACTGTGTGGGTGACACCGGTGGCCTGTCCGGTCCAATGTTGAGGCAGTTGGACAGATTGCCTGAGTGTGTGTGGGGCCCTTCACTTATTTATTTTGATCTTATTTCCATTGTTTTGACTTACTAAATTTCCACCCTATATATCCTAGGGCGACCCTGATGAGGCAGACAACCCCAGCACAGGAATCGGGGCCTTCCGCTTCATGCTGGAGACCAACAAGGGCCGCACGATGTTGGAATTCCAGGAACTCATGACTGTGTTCCAACTTCTGCACTGGAATGGCTCTCTGAAGGCCATGAGGGAGCGGCAGTGTTCCCGACAGGAGGTCGTCGCCCACTACTCCCACAGGGCCCTGGACGATGACATGAGGTCACAGATGGCTCTGGATTGGATTGCAAGGGAGCAGGAGAACCCCGGGGTCATCTCCAGGGAGTTGGGTCAAAGTGAGAGGGAGTTGGAGGCCGCTAGGTTGGCTGGGAGGGAGCTACGCTTTCCTAAAGAGAAAAAAGATATTATGATGTTAGCCTGTTCCCAGCTCTCCCCCTCACCTCTTGATCCTTAAATGGGGTTCTACTGGGTTCTGTTATCCTTCTCCCCCCTCCCCATTGTCCTATCTATCCTCCATCTATCCTCATTTGTCT
>NC_059280.1:1213737-1238737 GCF_017591435.1 Portunus trituberculatus | reverse complement strand
AAGAAGGAAGAAACTTTACACACTTTGAAAAATTTATAGTAATGAATAAAAATGATGTTTTCAATGGTGAACTAAAATGAATGTGAAAATAGTTAGAGAATATAAAGAAAATAAAAAGAATAAAGAGTTGTTTTTAGACATCAAAAGAAGAAAGAATAAAAAAGAACATAGAAAATAATAACAATCATAGGCAAAGAAAATGATGTGTTTAATGGATAACTGAAGAAAAACATAAAAAATTTGAAAATATTAAAAGATAAAAAAAAAAACAATAGAAAATAATGATAATGGTGAAAGGGACGGATAGTTTTGTAAGATATCGAAGGAAGAAGGAAAGAATTACCAACTTAAAACAATAAAATAGAGTTTGATTGAAGGAACGGAAGGATGGGAAATAGAAGAGCGTTTGATTATGCATTGAAAAAAAGAAAAAGAAAAACTATACACGAATTGTTGAGTTTTGAATGGAGTAACGAAAAAAAAAGAAGGAAAGGAAGAAAAGTGAGTGAAATATTGATGGAACGATCGCTCATGGAAAAAAAAAAATAATATAGCAAGAGTTTGACTTAGTTTTTGTCCATTGAAATTTGAAAATGATAATGATAGAGGGAAAGAATGACGTGTGTTTTAAAAAAGAAAAAAGAAAATGGGGAAAAAAAGTTTGTCTAGATTTTAAAAGGAGAAATTTGCTTAGCTTTGAAAAAAAAAAAATATTATGATTATTATTATTATTATTACTCATTGTTAGAGAAATGAAACTGCTTTAATTACTTACGCATCGTTTATTATTATTATCATTATTATTATTATTATTATTATTATTATTATTATTATGCCGTATATTAATAGATATGGGGAAACGAGGCTTGTGTGTGTATGTATGTATGTATGCATGTATGTGTGAGTGTGCGTTTGAGCCCACGCACACACTGGCCTCTCTGACCCACTCACTAATCCATTGACGGGGGGATACAGCTAAACGCTCATTGGCAACACAGGGGTGGAGTAGCAAGATGGCCGCTCCAAGATGGCCGTCCTCTGGCTTCACCTTCTGTGGCTTCATATGTCCTCCGCGATACGTACACAACCCACATGGCTCCCCCCGTCAGACATACATACACATGTAAGTTTTCCCCCCTCCATGGACGCGAGGTACACACTGGACAGCTTAGTCAAGAGAAATTAATAAAAGAGGAAAAAAATCTGTTTGCGTTTTCATTTTCCTCTTTCTCGTATTTAGGAAAGGAAAAAATAATTGTGGTTTTCTTTTTTTTTTTTTTTTTTTTTGAAAGGGAAAGAAGTTTGAAAAGGGGGTTATATTTTTTTCCTTTTTCCTTTTCTTATTTGGGAAAGGAAGGAAAGAGGAAAATATTATCTTTTTTCATTTCCTTTTCTTGTTTGGAAAGGAAGGAAAGAAAAATATTATCTTTTTCCTTTTTTTTCAGTTGGAAAGAAATGAAAAAGTTATTCTTTTTTAATTTTCCTCTTTTTTTATTTGGAAAAGAAAGAAAAGGAAAAAAGTCATGTTTTCTTTTCTTATTATTATTCGGAAAAAAAAACATTAATTTTCCTCTATTTTGAAGAGAAAAAATAATAGTCTTTCTTTTCCTTTTTAAATTTGGAAAGAAAAGGAAAAACAATTATCTTTTTATTTTCCTCTTTTTTTATTAGGAAAAGAAGAAAAGGAAAAATACATCATTTCTTTTATTCTATTTCAAAAAGAAAAAAACAATAATAATCTTTTTCATTTTCCTCCTTTTTTTTCATCTGGAAAGAAAAAAAATCTGTCTTTTTTCTTTAATTTTTTTTTATATGGAAAAGAAGGAAGGAAAAACCATTATCTCTTTTCTTTTCCTCTTTATTTGGAAGATTTTTATTATTATGTCTCTTCCTCTTCCTCTTCCTCTTCCTCTTCCTCTTCCTCTTCCTCTTCTAAGTTAGGTTAGGTCAAGTCTCATTTTAAAAACAAAGTATAATTCTCTTCATTTTCTTTTTTTCTCAAGTTTTAAGTTAACAAAGTATTTTTTCACGATTTTCTTTTTTTTTTCCTCAAGTTAGGTTAAGTTTGGTCAAGTTTCATCTTTTGACAATATAATAACTCAACTTTCTTTCTCATATTTTTACCTCTAAGTTCATTTTCCTTCAATTTTCTACATTTCCCTACGATTTTCTTTTTTTTTTCCTCAAGTTAGGTTAAGTTTGGTCAAGTTTCACCTTTCGGCAACATATGACAACTTTCCTTCTCATATTTTTATCTTTAAGTTCATTTTTCCTTAATTTTTCTGTATTTTCTCACGATTTTCTTTTCTTCCCTCACACACACACACACACACACACACATAGACACTGATAATAATAATAATAACAACACTTCTGCTGCTCCTTCTACTACTACTACTACTACTACTACCACCACCACCACCAGTAGACTCCCTCACACACTTCCATTCTTCATTTTCTTCCTTACCACTACACTTTGATCATGCATATCAGGCGGGGAGCAGCAGGAAACACTGAGAATTGAAGGAAATGTTGAATTGAAACGGGGAGGGACGGGGATCGGTGGGGCGGGGTGTGGGTCCGGGTCATGGTGGGCGCCGGGTGGTCTGAACGGGGGTATACACAACCATCGCCTTATTCAACACAGTAATGGCTATTTGTATGGTTTAGTGGTTGATTCTGGCTTTGCTTCTCTCTCTGGGTCTGGAAACACAGGGGGAGTGGAGGCAGACATTGGGGGACTGACCTGGGTGGAGGGCACGGCTGAGGTGCCTATGTGGCCCAATATTTACGTACGTATTTCATTTTAAAAATCGCCACAAGACAAAAGGCTCCCAGACTGGAATACACTACACTTTTAGACGCGATAAATAGTTTAAGTAATAATCAAAATATAATATTCTTACCGGGTGGTTTGTTTACATGAAGCGGCCCAACGAAAGGTGTTTGTGTCAAATTAACGGCTCACAAACACTTCATAATGTCGAGATGGAAAGCACAGCCTCACTATGTCATATTACATTTTCTGAATACGAAAAAATTTTACTTTCGAGCCATGTAAAGAAAACGCGGATTTCTTGTCGTATAAAGATTTTTCTTTTCTATTTTGTTACCCTAAAAATTTTTGAATATGAAAATACGAATAGTTAGACTAAATTTTAAGGAATATTAATACTATGGTCTTGTTTTTCATATATTTCAGGTGTTATATCAAGCAGCAAAACAATCCTAGGCCTGCTAATTGAAAAAAAAGTTATGTACCAATGAATGACTAATATTACTTTTCCGCTAAACCAAAACACAGCTGGACTCGATTCTATAGTGGCTTGAAACCTGATTTACTTATTGTTTATCGTTTTGTTTTGTTTTCTAGGCTCTATTCCACCAGTAAATAGTGCTTTACTTCCCTAACAACAAATCAGATACCAAAACAACGCCAACTCCATTAAGAAAAGAAAAACAATCTTACCCTTAGGCAGAGATGATGTCTTTAGCACGTGCATGACTCCACCTTGCCCACCTTCACTCTCTCACTCCACCTCTCCCTTCCACCTCTTCCTCCACCACCCAGAGTCCCGAAAACACCTCGAAACACATGCAAAACACCAGAAAATACGTTTAAAGAATAGTATTAGTAGCAGCGGGCAGGCGGCGGGGCGGGGCTGATCTGGGCGGGTGCGGGGCGGAGCGGGAGCGGGCCTAGAGCGGGGTGGTGATTGGTGGCGAGGCTGCAGGCGCGGGTGTGATGTGGCGTGGTGTGTGGTGTTAGGTGGTGGTGTGGTGTGTGATGGTGGTGGTGGTGTGTGATGTGCGTGCTATGACAAAAATAATAATAAAAATAATAATGGTGCTTTTAATATAAGGGTGTGTGGTGAGGAGGCGCCGAGAACTTGTTATGGTGACTGACTGCTTGTTGTGGCGTTGTGGTGGTGATGGTTGGGGGTTGGGGGGGCGTCATGGGATCAGAGGGGTGTAGGAGGTGACTGTATATTCATTCATCCAGTAGTTTGGGTATAAATTGGCGTAACTGTAATGGCGGAGATGTGGGTGGGCTAACAGCTCCATAAATCAAAACCTCCACAAGTTAGAGCCAAGATAACAGGGAGGGATATAATGGCCAGTATTCTAAAACGCTTTGCTCTTTCACCATCCCTACTTTCTAAGGGCTGCCATTAAAGATACTCGTGGTTTTAAGGGTATTTTATGTTTTTACTGGTGGATTGACAAGATTTCTAGTTAATGAAAAGGAGAAACTGTCTTGAAAACTCGGATAATTGTCTCTGTGGCGTTTGAAAATTGTCATAGTGAGAAGGAAAGGCGTTTCTGAATATAGGTGATTAATAGCTTTGATAGAAGTAATGAAGGAATAGCAATATTAGGGTGAGGATCAGAGAATGTTTGAAAATTCCCGCTAGTTGGAATTATGGCGGCAGAGGACAACAGCAAATTGTGGATCATTCATAAGTAACCCAATATTTCAAAAAGGCCACCACAAAATGGCATTAAAACACACATAAGTAACAAAAAAGACATTTATACATTAATAAAGAAAGAAATATTTATACATAGCGCTATAAAAGATATAAATAGCTTGAAATGAAGAGAATTTAGTAGCGGCGGGTGACAGCAAAAAGAGTGGATCATTAGTAAATAGATAAATAATTCAATAATAAAACCTTAAATATATAAAAGACTAGTAAAATTATAAATACAGAATATTTATACGTGAATAGCTAAAGATAGAAGCTCCAATAACAATATATCAGCCATTATGATGGTTGGGTGGATTAATATCATAAAACCAAGTATATGCATAAGTATAGCTACAAAACACCATGAAAAATATACAAAAAATTAAACTAGACATTTTTGAAGCGTAATAATAAGAATAAAACCCAAAATAAGAAAATATGTGGTATTAGTAGAGAAAACCGGTAACAGCGTCCGCCACGAAAGGGTGGATCACTAAGAATATTCAAATTAATATAGAAAACGCCTTAACAAAATAAAAATAAACATTATAACAATAAACTACATATTTTTAACATACAAAACCGAGAAAGAAAACAGAAAATATGAGAAAAATGTACAAAAGAAGACAAGAAGGAGTGGATAAAAAGCCAGGGGAAGCCATCTTGTCGGCCTCAGTCCCCCGGCAGACGTGAAGGAGAGAAGGCGTGCTGCTCTTCGCTCCCCATCCTCCATATTTGAACCGCTTATGTCTCGGTAAGTAACAAGGCCAAGTCACTTTTACTCCCTTAAAGCATCCCTGTGGTAATTAGGGACATTTAGGGGAAGTTTGAGCCATTTTAGAGTAATTTAGGTATTTAAGGAATTTTAGGGACCCACGTGGACCTTAAAATTTCGGAGAGTGAATTTTTAAGGGAATATTTTGAATTTACGTTTTAAGGGCAGTTTTAGGAGTTTTAAGGAATATTTAGGGACTTAAGGCATTTTTAGGGATCCACGTGACCCTTAAAATTTTTGTGAGTGAGTTTTTAAGGGAATATTTAGAACTATTTACATTTTAAGGGCATTTTAGGAACTTTTTAAGGCGTTTTAATGAATATTCTGATTTGAGGGACATTTAAGGAATTTTAGGGACCGCGACCCTTAGAATTTTAGGGGAATATTTTGAAGTATTAAAATTTTAAGGGTATTTTAGGAACTTTAAAGGCATTTTAGCGAATATTCTGATTTTAGGGACATTTAAGGCATTTTAGGGAACACGTGAGCCTTAAAATATTAGGAAGTGAAAATTTTAAGGGAATATTTTGTATTAAAATTTTAAGGACATTTTATGAACATTTTAAGGCATTTTAGCGAATATTCTTATTTTAGGGACATTGAGGGCATTTTAGGGACCCACATGGACTTTTAAATTCGAATTAATTTTAAGTATTTATCTTGAAGGCGATTTTAAGGGACAGTTTTTAAGGAATTCTAATATTTAAGGTCATTTATGGTGAACACGTGGCCCTGAAAATTTAAGGGACGAACATTGGGTTATTTTAAAGGTGATTAGGGTGTACATTGTGTCTTTAAGGGTGTTTTTAGGGTGTACAGGGTATTTTTAAGGGTGTACATGTCTGGGTGTAGTTTAAGGGTGCTGGGTGTGATTTTAAGGGTTTGGCGTGTTGACTTTAGGGTTGTGTGGTTTTAAGGGAGTGGCGTGTTGACTTAAGGGTTGTGTGGTGTTTTGAGGGTGATTTTAAGGGTTTGGCGTGTTGACTTAAGGGTTGTGTGGTGTTTTAAGGGTGATTTTAAGGGAGTGGCTTGTTAATGGTAGTTCTGGTATGATTATAGGCAATTAAGAACGGAGAGAGAGAGAGAGAGAGGGGAATAAATGATGGAAATAAAACAGAAAATGGATGACGAATGGAAGAAATGGAAATTAAATAAGAAAGAAGAATGGATAATGGGGAGGGAGGGAGAGAGAGAGAGAGAATAAATGGTGTGGATAATGGATAGAGGAATTAAGATATTTAGACTGCCATATGGCCGTGTGTGTGTGTGGTTTTAGGCATCAATTTAAGGGTGTTGGTACTTTAAGGGTGTTTTAAGGGTCAAATTAAGTGTGTTTTGGGTTTTGAAGTGTCTTATGGGTCAAATTAAGGGTGTTTTGGTACTTGAATGGTGTTTTAAGGGTCAAATTAAGTGTTTGGGGTGCTGAAGGGTGTTTTAAGGATCAGATTAAGGGGGTTCTGGTATTTTAGGGGTCAAAATAAGGGTGTGGGGTGCTTGAGAGTGGTTTAAGGGTCAAATTAAGGGTGTTTGGGGTGCTGATGGGTGTTTTAAGGGTGTTTTAGGGTCAAATTAAGTGTGTATGGGGTTTTGAAGAGTTTTAAGGGTCAAATTAAGGGTTTAGGGTGTTGAAGCGCCCTAGATACCAGTTACAGGGTGTCCAGCGCTTGTGCACACGCAACACCACCACAGTGAACCACTAAATTTGGACACCATGCTGGAGGGGTGACCACGTGTATTTTAGGGACTTGGGGTGGTCTTCAGGGTGGGGGTGGGTTGGGGTGTTCAGGGTGATGCCAAGGTGGGGGTGTATCAGGATGGGTTTGGGGGTGTTTAGGGTGATGCCAAGGTTGGGGGTGTATCAGGGTGTGTTTGGGGTGTAGGGGTGGTTTGGGTGTTTTATTTATTCATTTGTTTGTTTGCTTTTCCTCCTATTTTCTTTTGTCTCCGTTTTCTTTTTTTTTTTCTCCGTTCCTTCATTTTGTAATTCCTCCTCCTCCTCCTCCTCCTCCTCCTCCTCCTCCTCCTCCTCCTCCTCCTCCTCCATTTTTATCATGCCTATCTCTATTTCTCCCTATTACATCTCTTTCCTTCTTTCATCCTCGTTTTCTTCCTCTTCCCTCTTCCGTCCCTCACTTGTCTCCCCCCTTCCCCCCCTCCCCGATGCCAGAGTCACGCATGGTCCCAGTGGTCCATGTCGTGCTACGGTTCATCGCAGAGCAAAGCCTGGCACCCCCCCTGCATGGTGGATCCCCTCTACCTCTGGGGGCCATCGGGGGGAGGCTCGGACAATCGCCCCCTCCCCCCCTTTCTTTAACCCCTGTGTGAATTTTGGGTCTTTCTCTTTCTCTCTTTGTCCAATGGTGCTCATCTCACTCTCCCTCTCTTTCTCTCTCTCCACAGAAGTATGCAGGTGTGTGGCGGACAGGTGTGTAGTGGTGGCAGTGGTGCACACATACACTCGGACAGACGGACAGGCACAATGGAGGAGAAAGAGCAGGTGAGGACTTAATATATTTGCAAGTTTCATTTATATATATTTATTGTTCGATTTTCCTATTTAGTTTCTTTTTGGGGTTTTTTTAAGGGCGTGTATAAATATTTCAGCATGAAGGGAAATGTTTGTAGGTGAAGGGAAATGTTTGTTTGTAGGTGAAGGGAAATGTTTGTTTGTAGGTGAAGGGAAATGTTTGTTTGTAGGTGAAGGGAAATGTTTGTAGGTGAAGGAAAATGTTTGTAGGTGAAGGGAAATGTTTGTTTTTCATTTACTCCTTTTCAATTTTTTTAAAGATGTTTGTTTTTTTTGTCATGTGAAGAAATCTTCCAATCTATCACCATTTAGGTGAATCATTTACTCCTTTTCAATTTTTTCATTTTTGTCACCACCACCACCATTTTCATCACCATCATCATCATCATCATCATCATCATCAATTTTTGTGATGAAAACTTAAAATTACCTCAATTCGCGGTTTCCAACAGATGGTTTAGTGCTGTGTGATGGTTTGAGACGTCTGACTGTCTGTGTGTACATGTGTCTGTGGCTGTGGATGTGGCTCTGGACTAATAATTTCTCTCTCTCTCTCTCTCTCTCTCTCTCTCTCTCTCTCTCTCTCTCTCTCTCTCTCTCTCTCTCTCTCTACAGGAAGGAGGCTGAGAGAATGAAAAGATCTCGCCATGAGGATTAGAGAAAGTGGGCAAGATTAGAGCTAGCTTTAATCCGTAGAGCCACGAGGAAGTTTGCAATGGTGAGTATTTATTGATATTTTCCTGTTTTTTTTTTTTTTTTTTTTCATTTTCTTAATCTATTTTTTTTATTTTCCATTTATAGTTATCAATTTGAATTAATCTATTTGTTCATTATTTTTGGTCTAATTATTATTATTTTTAATGATGAAAAAGTTGATTTACCTCAATTCGCGGTTTCCAACAGATGGCTTAGTGCTGTGTGATGGTTTGAGACGTCTGACTGTCTGTGTGTACGTGTGTCTGTGTCTGCGTCTTTATAAATCTTTAATAAATCTCTATCTCATTTTTTTCAGTTGGTTTGGCTGTTGTTCTGTTCCATCTGAGGTCTCTAAAGTAAGTTATTGGGTTTTTAAGGGTGTAGTGGAAGTTATTGGTGTTTTTCAAGGGTGTAGTGGAAGTTATTGGTGTTTTTCAAGGGTGTAGTGGAAGTTATTGGTGTTTTTCAAGGGTGTAGTGGAAGTTATTGGTGTTTTCAAGGGTGTAGTGGAAGTTATTGGTGTTTTCAAGGGTGTAGTGGAAGTTATTGGTGTTTTCAAGGGTGTAGTGGAAGTTATTGGTGTTTTTCAAGGGTGTAGTGGAAGTTATTGGTGTTTTTCAAGGGTGTAGTGGAAGTTATTGGTTTTCAAGGGTGTAGTGGAACTTTTTTTTTTTTTAGTAATACAAGATGAAATTGTCAGGACAGTTTAGCATATTTTTTAAGACAGTTGGCATGTTTTCAAGGCATTTTAAGACAGTTTAGCATATTTTTAAGACAGCTTAGTATATTTTTAAGACATTTTTGACAGAGTATTAAGACAGTTTAGCATGTTTTGAGGGCATATTAAGACAGTTTAGCAGTATTTTTAAGACATTTTAAGAGTTTGACATGTTTTTAGGGCATATTAAGACAGTTTAGCATGTTTTGAGGACATTTAAGACAGTTTAGCATGTTTTGAGGGCATTTTAAGACAGTTTAGCATGTTTTGAGGACATTTTAAGACAGTTTAGCATATTTTGAGGGCATTTTAAGACAGTTTAGCATGTTATTGAGGGCATTTTAAGACAGTTTAGCATGAGGGCATTTTTTGAGGACATTTTAAGACAGCATTTAAGACAGTTTAGCATTTTGAGGGCATTTTAAGACAGTTTAGCATTTTGAGGACATTTTAAGACAGTTTAGCATGTTTGAGGGCATTTTAAGACAGTTTGGCTATAATAAGACCATTTTATTGGAGGGCAAAAGATTAATGGCCACAGTCCTCACTATTTTAATCCCCCACATAAAATAAGATAAAATAAGAAAGATAGTGATGAAATTAAAGATAAGGAAGGAATAAGTAAGATTAAAAAAAAAGATAATGAAGATAAAGATAGTGATGAGTTAAGATGATGAAGCACGACTTAGGACACCTTATGAGTGACAATGATTTCTTTAAGTTCACTGAGAAAATTTGGTGTTGATTTTGTGACGTGTGTGTATTTTGGTGTATTGATTAGTTTTGTTCTTGTTTCAGATTTGCTTCCCGGGATTTTGGTGATTTATTGAGAGGTGAGTTTGTCAGTTAGTTTTCACATCATCTATTACTACTACTATAGTGTGAAATGGAAGTTATTGGTGTACAAGGCATCACAAATACCATCAGTTCAGATGTATAAAATATCGACTTGTGTATGTAGATGGCTGAATCAACAGTACCTATCATATGCATAAAAAACTATATAGTACCATACAAACATGGCATACATATTGAACAGTGTTGCTGATATCAACTGTAGTAACTTATAATGGTACTTAGCGTATGGTTAGGGTGTGTAATGATATCAGCGTTACAAATATAAGATAATGAGCATGGAAAAAAGAAATAATCTATTATACAAAGTAAAAAAAAAAAAGTCTTGAGTGGCGGCAATACTGATGAACCCAGCCTGGACCTTGTGCTGGCGACGTGACTCACCTCGTGCCACTCATATATATATATATATATATATATATATATATATATATATATATATATATATATATATATATATTACAATTATAAATGACTGCTTACCTTTGATTCTTTAGTAAGAGAGAGATTAACAGCAGTAGTGAAAACGTTGCAACACTGTACAGAGACGCTCGCTCCCCCATGGCCGTAAATTAAGGCTGGTCAGACTATACTACTACTACAGGATGATAACTGACACCTCTTCTGAAAGCATAAATGTGGATGTATTCGTACTCTGAAATAAATAAGTTAATTAATAAATATGTTGGAAAATACTTCTTATTAATGAAGGAATTGATTTTGCACAGGAGGAAGATGAGGACAAAGGAGGAAGAAAAAGATGAATGGAGGAGGAAGATGATGTAAGTTCATTTATTTATTTATTATTTTCTACTACTACTACTACTTACTACTACTACTACTACTACTACTACTACTACTACTACAGGATGATAACTGACACCTCTTCTGAAGGCATAAATGTGGATGTATTCGTACTCTGAATTAAATAAGTTGATTAATAAATATCTTGAAAAATGCTTATAAATATCTTGAAAAATGCTTATTATTAATGAAGGAATTAATTTTGCACAGGAGGAAGATGAGGAGGAGGAGGAGGAGGAAGAGGAAGATGAGGACAAAGGAGGAAGAAAAAGATGAATGGAGGAGGAAGAATAAGACTTAAGAGGATGATGTAAGTTCATTTATTTATTTATTTGTTTTCTTATCAATTTATTCATTGTTTTTCTATCCTTACGAGTCTTATCAAGTTATTTCTATTCTCCATCTTTATCAATCTATCCATTTTTCCTATCATGCTCTCTTATTCCCCCTATCTTTATCAATTTATCTCTTCCCATTGATATATTTCCATTATCAAATTGTCTCATTTCCCATCTTTATCAAATTATCTTTATCTATCCATTATTACTGTCAAATTGTCTCTATTTCCCATCTTTATCAAGTTCTCTATTTCCCATCTTTATCAAATTTTGCCTATGCCCATCTTTATCATATCTCATTCCCATCTTTATCCACTTTTCTCCATTCCTCTGTTTGGTGATAATACTTATATAACTATCAGTATCTCATCATCAGATTCTCTCTTATTCCCATCTTTATCTATCCATCTCTATTCCTCTTTCTGGTTCCTATCAAATTATCTCCTATTCCCCATCTTTATCCAGTTCTCTCTACTCCCTATCTTTATCCATCTATCTATTCCTCTATTTAGTGATGATAACAAATGTTTTATCTTGAGATCTGATAGAAAAATTAATGTCAAGCTCAACAGGACTGAAATAATGGTGAAGAATTGTTGATTAGCACTGTTTTGACCCCTTATCTAATGGGTGGTGGTGGTGGTTTTGACAGGCATGGAGGAGGAAGAAGGGGAAGATCAAGAGGAGGAGGAGGAGGAGCAGCAAGAGAGGTTTGAAAGAGGAAGAGGAAGAGGAGGAGGAAGAGAAGACATTTGCATCAGGAAGAGGTAAAAAGATTGTATATTAAAGAGTGTGTGTAAATTGAGAGAGAGAGAGAGAGAGAGAGAGAGAGAGAATTTTGAATGAGTGAGTGAATAATTTTAGAGAATTGTGAGAGAAAGAACAAAGCTAATATATTTTGAGAGAATGAGTAAATTAGAGAGTTAGTTTTGAGTGATAGAGCGAGAGAGGGAGGGAGGGAGTTAGTTATTTTGAGAGAATGAGCGAGTTAATATTTTTGAGAGAATGATTGAGCGAGAGAGAGAGAGAGAGAGAACGAGTGAGTTGATAGTTTTGAGAGAGAGAGAGAGAGAGAGAGAGAATAAGAACAAGTTATTAATTTTGAGAGAACGACTGAGCGAGAGGAAAAGAAAGGGACAATCTCTCTCTCTCTCTCTCTCTCTCTCTCTCTCTCTCTCTCTCTCTCTCTCTCTCTCTCTCTCTACAATGATGACCAATTCCATACTCGATTTTATCACTGAGAGGAAGTCAAAAGGATACTGAAGAAAATTAAAGATAGCTCTATTTTCACACATTTCTACCCCCATCCATCTAACAACCCCCCTCTCTCTTCTCCCCCACAGGTCAGGCCAAGGCAGAGGTCAAGATTGTGGTTCTGGTGACCTGTTCTATTGAGGTAATTTTGTTTATATAAGATTATTATTATTATTTTATTTTATTTTTTCATTTTGCTTTTCTTTTTCCTGTTTTCCTCTTAATCTTTCTTTATTTCTGTTTTCCTGTCGAACTTATTTTCCTCAAATGCAATGTTTTCCTCTTTTTCCTGTCTATTTTACAAACAGCCAATATTTTCCTCTTTTCCTACAAACTTCCAATAATTTCCTCTTAAACTTCCAATAATATCTTAAGCTTCCAATATATTTCTTAAACTTCCAATAATTTCTTAAACTTCCAATAATTTCTTAAACTTCCAATAATTTCCTTAACCCCTAAAGGGCCGGAGGCGGCTATAGCCGCTTTTCCACGGAAGGGCCGGGGGCGGTTATAGCCGCTTTGCTTTTTTCGCGCTAAATTTACTTACTTTTCGATAATTTTCGATGACCATTCATTGCCAACACTGCCAGAGATATGTTTAGGCTACTGCTTCAGAATCTTGCCCGCTCTCACGATGGACAGGCGTACTGACACGGATTCTGACGCGTCCGATTTCATGCCAGACCCTGCCGAGCCCAGCACCTCAACGCCTAGACATATTCCCGCCCAAGCTCGACCACGTGCTTCACTTCTTAGCGACAGCAGAATACTACGGGAACTCAATAGAACTGTCTCCTCGTACTTATCAAGTGATCCCGAGGAACTTGAACTAAGTGACGTGAGCATAGAGAATGAAGGTAGTGAAGATACAGATACAAGTACAAATGATTCTGATTTTGCTCAATCAACACCTGAAGCAGCTTCAGAAGAACCTGCACGTCCTTTTACATCTACTGTGAGGACAGTCGCTGTTGATGATTACATAGAGAAAGCTTAGAGTATTGACTATATATAAGAATTAGAGCATGGGGGCATCCGTTTTCATTACGCACTAGTCAAGGCCACACAAGCGAAACGAACGCAGAGCGGGCAAGAGCCTCGCTAACTCCAAAAGTCTCTCCTCTTCAACTCAATATTTCTCCAAAACCACAGCACATAGAAACGTTTTCATGCAATAATTAAAAAGAAGAAGAGTTGATGATGACTATGACGACAAAGTAATTTGTTATTGCATTGTAGTTCAGCAGAATCAAGTGTGTGAATATAGGCTATTTTCGGTGTTTGGTGCTGAGGTGCCGGTCCTGTGGATGTTGTAGATGACCACCCAGGCCGGCCCTTTAGGGGTTAAACTTCCAATAATTTCCTTAAACTTCCAATAATATCTTATTTTCCTCAAACTTCCAATATTTTCCTTTTAACTTCCAATATTTTCCTCTTAAACAAAGCTAATATATTTTGAGAGAATGAGTAAATTAGATACTTAGTTTTGAGAGAGAGAGAGAGAGAGAGGGAGGGAAGTTATTTTGAGAGAATGAGCGAGTTAATATTTTTGAGAGAATGATTGAGCGAGAGAGAGAGAACGAGTGAATTGATAGTTTTGAGAGAGAAGAAAGAGTTAATAGTTTTGAGAGAAAGAGAGAGAACAAGAATAAGTTAATAGTTTTGAGAGAGAGAGAGAGAGAGAGAAACGACTGAGCGAGAGAGGAAGAGACGGACAATTCTCTCTCTCTCTCTCTCTCTCTCTCTCTCTCTCTCTCTCTCTCTCTCTCTCTCTCTCTACAATGATGACCAATTCCATACTCGATTTTATCACTGAGAGGAAGTCAAAAGGATACTGAAGAAAATTAAAGATAGCTCTATTTTCACACATTTCTACCCCTCCATCTATAACCCCCTCTCTCCTCCCCCCCACAGGTCAGGCCAAGGCAGAGGTCAAGATTGTGGTTCTGGTGACCTGTTCTATTGAGGTAATTTTGTTTATATAAGATTATTTTTTGCTTTTTCTTTCTTTTTTTTTTTTTTTTTTTTTTTTTTTTTTTTTGCTAGTTTTTCATTTTTCTTTTCTTTTTCCTGTTTTCCTCTTAATCTTTCTTTATTTCCATTTTCCTGTCGAACTTATTTGCAATGTTTTCCTCTTTTCCTTTTCCTGTCTATTTTACTAACAGCCAATATTTTCCTTGTCCTTATTTTCCTCTTAAACTTCCAATATTTTCCTCTTAAACTTCCAATATTTTCCTTTTAACTTCCAATATTTTCCTCTTAAACTTCCAATATTTTCCTCAAACTTCCAATATTTTCCTTAAACTTCCAATAATTTTCCTTTTAAACTTCCAATATTTTCCTTAAACTTCCAATAATTTTCCTTAAACTTCCAATATTTTCCTCTTAAACTTCCAATACTTTCCTTTTAACTTCCAATACTTTCCTCTTAAACTTCCAATATTTTCATTTTAAACTTCCAATATTTTCCTCTTAAATTAAACAACCAATATTTTCCTCTTAAATTAAACAACCAATATTTTCCTCTTAAACTTCCAATATTTTCCTTTTAACTTCCAATACTTTCCTCTTAAACTTCCAATATTTTCCTCTTAAACTTCCAATATTTTCTTAAACTTCAAATATTTTCCTCTTAAACAGCCAATAATTTTCTTAAACAGCCAATAATTTCCTCTTAAACTTACAATATTTTCCTCTTAAATTAAACAACCAATATTTTCCTCTTAAACTTCCAATAATTTCCTGTACCAGCTAATATTTTCCTCCTTATTTTTGTGTTTTCCTCTTAGTGTGTGTGTTTTCCTGGTGATGAGACGCGTTTCTGAATTGTCGCTGTTGACAGAACTTAAATTCCTCGTTTCTGAACACATTTGTCTGTTAATCTGTTTGTTTTTTATGTTGATTTGTTTATTGATGTATTTCTCTCTCTCAGGTACTGGGTCCGTCTGTCTATCCGTCCGTCTGTTTGTCTGTACGAGCGTCTTTTTCTGTTCATTTGAGGTAAGTTTTATTTTGCATTTATTTATTCAAGTTTGTATTTAATTTGATTTATTTGTTTTATTTTGGTTTTTCTTTGTTTTCCTTTCCTTGCTTTTTTTTTCTTTTTCCAATTTATTTTTCTTTTGCTTCTCCATCTTTTCTCTCACCTCTCCCCACCCCAACCCCCCACCCTGGGCTGCAGGATGACAAACCCCAGACGAACTGGGCGCCACAACACCACAGTGCCAGAAATGGCTGAACCCGCTGTGGTGGGTGTCCCGGGCTGTGTTCACCCGCCCTAAGGCTGTCTGATGGCCCCAACACACACGCACACCTTAGAGTTGTAATCTTTAAAGGAAGGATTATGTACCTTTTTGTAGTGTGTAACCTCCCACCCTCCCCTGAGTGACAAGACCATTTACCTCACCCCCTCTCCCACCTCCTTCTATCCTATCCTAACCTTCCTCAAAGCACAATAATATGACATGACATCTTAACACCTTCAGTACTGGGACACGTTTTTACCTTGAGATTTGTGTACCATTAGACCATTTTATTGACATTAGGAAGGGTGTATGGAGGGCAGAAGATTAATGGCCAGTCTTCACTATTTTAACCCCTTCAGTACTGGGACACATTTTTACCTTGATATATGTGTACCATTAGACCATTTTATTGACATTAGGAAGGGTGTATGGAGGGCACAAGATTAATGGCCACAGTCTTCACTATTTTAACCCCTTCAGTACTGGGACACATTTTTACCTTGAGATTTGTGTACCATTAGACCATTTTATTGACATTAGGAAGGGTGTATGGAGGGCACATGATTAAATGGCCAGTCTTCACTATTTTAATCCCCCACATGAGTTTGTGAAGCTGTACAAAATCACCAAATAGTCACCACAAGGAATAGGGAAACACGTCCTGCTACTGAAGGGGTGAATGCAGCGATGGAGATGGATTTAGTGTTTAATGATACTGGGAAAGGATGTTACTGTATTAAATTGACTATCCAAGTACTGACAACCCTTGCTTTAAATAGTCATAATTTTCATCTATTATTATTCTATTAAGACATTCAGACAAGTTTGAGGGGAAGGTGAAGAGAAATAGGTGTGTGGAATAATCTCGCCTCCCTACACCCGTTTTCTCTTCACCTGTCCCCTCCCTCCATTATTATTTTTAACATTAGTGTTTAATCATATTTTTGCTTTGTTTGCATTTAATATATATTACTAAATTTGTCCTTGTCTTTTTATCAACAGGTGTGCTTGAGTGGCAGTAACGAGCAACAGGTGAGATTATTATTATTATTGGTTTTATCTTCATTATTGCTCTCTTCTCTCTATCTTGCTATCTATCCTTATTTATTGATTTATTTTCCATGATGCTTGTTATCCCTGTCTCAAGGCACACATGTGGACACACCTAACTGATCACACCTCACACCACACATCACACACCACACCTGTCATTTATATCCTAACGTGGTACTCTATTCTTTGCAGGGGTGTCAGGATGGTCCAGGTGTGTGTGTGTGTGGACGGCCCAGGTGTGTGTGCGCGCGTTTGTCATTGGTAAATATTTGTTTGTTTATTTATTTTTGATAATTCTAATTTTAAAACAAGGGTGTAAATTCTAAATATGCCTAAAAATTTGAAAACCAGCTTAAAATTTCTAAAAGGTAAAAAAAATAAATAGGCCTAATAAAACAGCCATAAAAATCTGAAAAGCCTAAAAGTATTTCTGAAAATTTGTTATAAAACTTGTGAAAAATCCTCAAAATATCCAATAGGCCTACACAAACCCCAATATTCCTAAAACAAGCCTAAAAAAAAATTCTACAGCCTAAAAAAAATGAGCCTAAAAATTCCAGTAGGCCTATATTCCCCAATTCTCCTATCATGATGACCTTCAACCTTCCTTAGATGTCTGAAAATTTGTGACGACATCCTAGATACTGACCTTACCTTACCCCCTCCCCCCCCCATCCCTATCCCCTTCCCTGTGTGACCTTTGACCTTTCTCTATTGGCAGGTGGAGGGAGAGACAAGTGGAGAGAAGTGGAGGAAGATTTTGTGTTTGTGGTAAGTTAGAGAGAGAGAGAGGGGGTGTCTGGGAGGTAGAGAGAGAATAAGAGGAGGAGGAAGAAAGGAAAATAGCATAAGAATAGTAAGGAAAACAAAGAATTGAGGAAGAAGGGAAGATGTGGTAGTGATGTGGTGTGGTGGTGATGTGGTGTGGTGGTGGTGAAGTGTGTGATGTGAGGTGTGGTGGTGGTGATGTGGTGAGGTTTGTGTGATGGTGATGTGGTGAGGTTGTAGTTGTGGTGGTGGTGAAGTGTGATGTGGTGAGGTTGTGTGGTGGTGGTGATGTGGTGTGAGTGGTGAGGTTTGTGGTGGTGGTGATTGTTACCTATCATTATTTTGTGCTAGTGTGGTCAGTTAATTAATTAATTTTTTTTTTCTACAAATTTCCCTTCTTTCTCTTCTCTTCCCTTTTCTTTCCTCTTCCCTTCTCTCATCTCTATTTTACTGTTTTTCCTATATTTTCCTTTTTTCCTTCCCTGTTTTTGTTTCCCTACTTTCCCCTGACCTGTGACCCCTTACTTTTTTCCTATTTTCCCCTACTTTTCCTGTATTTTCCTTCCTTTTTCCTTTCCTTTTCCTCTCTTCCTTACTTTTTTTTTCTTCTGCCCAATTTTTCCCTAGTTTTCCCTCCATTTTTCCTATTTTTCCCTACTTTCCTTACTTTTCCCCCTTTCCCCCTTCCTTTTTCCTACTTTTCCATGACCTTTGACCCCAAACGCTGATGATCACTGGAAGAGTCTAACGATACCTGTTGAAATCAAGAATTGACTGAGTGACCCCTTAAAATACCCAACCCTGCTGCACGTTTTCCATCATTTACCGTTTTCTTTTTCCCTCCTTCAGGTTTTTTGGAGTTTGGAGAATTGGAGAGAGAAAGAGAGAGGTGAGTTTGTTTATTTTATTTATTTATTTTTTTTTTTTGCAATTTTCCATTATTTTTTTCCTTCAATTTTTTTTTCCATTTCTCTCCTTCACCTCTTCTTCCTCTTTACTCTCAAAATTTCCTTTCTCATTATTTTCCTCTTGAATTCTCCTCCTCCTCCTTTTCTGTTTCTCGAATTTCCCTCTTTTTTCCTCATTCTGTTCTTCCAGGTTCCTTTTTCCCTCTCAAATGTAACCTAATTAACACACAGACACACACACACCACACCTCTTCATCTGGGTGCTCCTAATGGGTACTCGGAGTTCGTGTGTGGGAGAGTAAAGGGAGCCCATTACCTCACTCACCCCTTGCTGGTCTGCTGGGGTGTGGTAGTGGCCTCTACATTGCAGGGAGAGAGGGAGAGGGAGAGTTTAGGACACTGGTAGAGAGGAGGGGATGGAGATAGAGAGAGGGAGAGAAGGAGAAAAAGTGAGAGGGAAATAGAGAGAGAGAGAGGTTGGGGGTCAGATGGGAGATGAACAGAGAGAATTTAGAAGAAAGCAAGAATAAAAACATTGATTTAACACACACACGCACACACACCTTCAAAACAACATCATTTGATATAAGCTGTAACACTCAAAAAAACCCTAATTAATATCTTCTTTTATTCCACAGTTAGGTACGCTGGTGTTTGTGTGTGTGTGTGTGTGTGTTGGTGCGAGACGAGGCAAGATTTTGACTGGATAACTGCAATACAAAATAGGTAAGTTTAAGAAAGTGTATTTTTTATTATTATTATTATTATTTTGGTTTTTGAAGATTAGATTAAGTTCAGTATTTTTTCATTCCTAAGACAGTTTTGCTTTGATATATCTCCCCTCCCCTCCCCCTCTCCCATCTCCTCCCCTCCCCTCCCCTCCCCTCCTAACAGTCATTCTGGGGAACACTGAAATGATGACCAACTAAGTCAGAGGCGACCTTTACACAGGCTGCCACGGGTGATAAAGGAGCATTTGCTGATCACACACACACACACACACACACACACACACACACACACACACACACACACACACACACACACACTAATTCTTGATGTTATTGTGTTTTTCTCTCTTTCAGACTCCTAGTGGGAGATTTAAGAAGTTCGTCTGCATTTTCTTAGGAGGTAAGTGTGTGTTTGGGTGTGTTATTGTGTGTTAGTGGTGTTTGGTGTGTTATAAGGGTGTTATTGAGTGATTTTGGGTGTTAGTGGTGTTTGGAGTTTTTGGTGTGTGAGTGGTGTTTTGGGGTGTTATGGAGTGTGTTTGGGGTGTTCAGTGTGTTTTGAATGAGTTTTGGTGTCTTATTTTCTGCTATATTGTTTAATGCATGGTTGGATAAAGACTGGATATTCTTCATTGTATTTCGAGATGGACGCAATAATTGAGTGAGTGAGAGAGAGAGAGAGAGAGAGACTGATTTTCATTTTCCTGCGAGATGTTTTTCCGCCAAATATTTAAATGATGATCGATGACGAGTCGTGAGGCAACGTTACCCGCGCTGCCACACCTTGACGAATATAGAGGCATTTGTCTGATTACACACACACACACACACAGACACAGTAGTATATTAATGTGTTGGTGTTAATGTGTGTGTATCTTTCAGGGTGCGGTGGAAGATGGAGGAGGTTGGCAGTGTAGATGGTTGCAGGATTGACGTGTTGAAGAAAATGGAAACTCACTCTCTGCATCAGCTTTCCCAATCACTATCTCCACAAGTTGGCAGTGTATTGGAAGGTACGTTTGTGTGTACGTGTGTTTGAGAGAGAGGGAGAGAGTCTGTCTGTCTGTTTGGATGAAAATTGTGTGCATTTGAGAGGGAAGGAGTCTGTTTGTCTATATGTCTCTGTTTGGATGAAAATTGTGTTTGTGTGTTTGAGGGAGAGGAGGAGTCTGTCTGTCTATCTATCTATCTATCTATCTATATCTGTTTGGATGAAAATTTATTGATATTCACACATAAATTTCAAATAGTGAGGAGGCAAGGTTGTTCTCTATTTGCTCTCCTCTCGATTAAAAACAATTCAATGTATCTAGTGTACAGCACTCAATATTTCAAACCACTTGTCTTGGTCGAGTGCCAAACTAAAGGTGACACTTGAACAGCTTGAACTACATAAATGAGACTTAACAGCTTGGTGAACTAAATGAGACTTGACAGCTTGGTGAACTACATAAATGAGACTTAACAGCTTGGTGAACTAAATGAGACTTGACAGCTTGGTGAACTAAATGAGACTTGACAGCTTGGTGAACTACATAAATGAGACTTAACAGCTTAGTGAACTAAATGAGACTTGACAGCTTGGTGAACTACATAAATGAGACTTAACAGCTTGGTGAACTACATAAATGAGACTTGAACAGCTTTATACTATGTTAAAATGATGATCGATGACGAGTCGTGAGGCATCGTTACCCGCGCTGCCACACCTTGACGAATATTGAGGCATTTGTCTGATTACACACACACACACACACACACACAGTAGTATATTAATGTGTTGGTGTTAATGTGTGTGTATCTTTCAGGGTGCAGTGGAAGATAGCTGTATGACGGAGATATGAAAGAAAATGGGACAAGCTTTCCCTATCACCGTCTACACAAGTTTGGCAGTGTTTTGGAAGGTACGTTTGTGTGTGCGTGTGTTTTAGGTAATCGGAACCAAAATAAATAAACGAAGCATGTGATGATTGTTTTTACCACTAGCCTGTACACTGTTGATGACAATAGAACGGCCATCTGAGACACTCAAACGGACGGAGAATGGCAGGCACACACACACCTATTGTAACACTGCTTCCTCTGTTGCAGGTTCAGGAGGAGGAGGAGGAGGGAGGGGAAGAGGAAGATTAAGAAGAGGCGCGAGGAAGAGGAGGATAAGATGTGAAGAAAGGAAGATGAGGATGAAAGAGATACAAGAAGAAAAGGAAGGAAAAGGAAAAAAATGTAAGATTGTTTTCCTTTGTGTTTCCTCTTCCAACTCTTCAAAGCCCTAAACATAACTTCAAACCCTCACAAGTTTTTCCCTTCTCACCTTCTGTTGAAAAATCCCTTAAAAAAAAAAAAAACATACTACCCTCCTAACCACAAACCTTCCTAACTCCCTGAAAAACCCTCATAATGACCTTCCTAACTCCTTCAAAGACCCCAGAAACGGAACATCCCTCATAACCACAAACCTTCCTAACTCCAAAGGCCTCCAGAAATAGAAATATTACCCTCCTAACTACAAACCTTCCTAACTCCTTGAAAGACCCCTGAACCTGAAAACCCTCATAATGACCTTCCTAACTCCTTCAAAGACCCCAGAAACGGAACGACCCTCCTAACTACAAAGACCTCCAGAAACGGAACTACCCTCCTAACCACAAACGTTCCTAACTCAAGATGAACAAATGACAAGCATATATCAGAGAAATTTTGTTGATTTTCTATGATCTGAAAGGCACGACACACACACACACTCCACACCTGTGCTTGTGTTAATTGGTACATTTTTCTTGCAGGTGTGGGGAGAGAGAGAGAGGGAAACAAGATGGACATTTGTGGGGAAAAGGTAATTTATTTTATTTATTTATTCTGTCTACCTCTTGTTTGATTTTTTTCTATTTTTTCTTTTTTCTTAGTTTTTTCTTTTTTGTCTTCCTTCCTCCGTTCTCTCTCCTCCTCCTCCTCCTCTCCTCCTCCTCCTCCTCCTCCTCCTCCTCCTCCTCCTCCTCCTCCTCCTCCTCCTCCTATGATGAATAAAATATATCACAGACCTGTTCTGTAACCACCCTGGAGAACATGATATTACTGAAGCTACTATAGGCCTACCTTCACCCTCCATAGGCCTAAATGATTGCCTAATGCCTCACTTTTCTATTTTCCAGGTGTGGGCTGGTGGAGGCTGAGACACTCGGACGTACGGACATGCTAATGTGTTATGGTGCGTTTGTGTTTTGGGGGTTGATATTCTCTGTCTCTATCTCTATCTCAATGATTACAATTGCCCCTAGCGTGACAAACCGTGACGAGATTTTATACCCAAATCGATTAGTCTTGATGAGAAAATGCCTACTTGTTTGTTAAAATGTTACCCAGAATGCCTTGTGCTAATGTCCTCTTCACCCCTCTTTCAGGTACGGAGGAAGAGGAAGTTATCAGCTCTATATTTAATTTCCTGGTATGTATATTTGATTTTTTATTCTTCTCTCCTCTCCTCTCTCACTGCCTTCCTTACTGTCTCTCCTTCTCTCTCGCACCCCATTTCACACCGGGAGAGAACACACAGGGGTCCGGCTAGCTTTGGTTGGTATGGATATATTCACACGGGGCGCAATGCTAAGCCAAACATTCCCTGTGGTGGAGGCTGGGCTGGTTGGCTTGATGGTTCCTTGCAGTACTTTATCTTGACGTGGTGGAGGGAGAGGAGTTATTAATATTATCTTTAGCATTGAATATTGAGGGTTAAGAGTTTGCAGTGAAGGACAGTGAGTGAGTGAGAGAGGGGAGGAAAAAAAAGGGAAAGTGAAGGTTAGGAAAGGAAAATAAGGGAGAGTTTGAGGTAGGTCTGTGGTCACCAAGGGCACGAGTCACCAGTCTGGCCGGAAACATCACCAGCCCGGCCATCTTCGGATCTGCGTGGTGTTGCTGGCGTGTTGTGAAGTTTGGCATCGCTGAACACTCCTTTAAAAAAATAGAGGCGATTTTAAGCTTTTACCTGCACTGTGTTGGGGGTGGTGTGAAATTCTCTCTCTCTCTCTCTCTCTCTCTCTCTCTCTCTCTCTCTCTCTCTCTCTCTCTCTCTCTCTCTCTCTCTCTCTCTCTCTCTCTCTCTCTCTCTCTCTCTCAATGATTACAATTGCCCCTAGCGTGACAAACCGTGACGAGATTTTATACCCAAATCGATTAGTCTTGATGAGAAAATGCCTACTTGTTTGTTAAAATGTTACCCAGAATGCCTTGTGCTAATGTCCTCTCTCTCTTTCTCTCAATTTTCTCTCAGGTAACAAGGAAGAGGAAGAAGAAGAGGAGGAGGAGGAAGAAGAGGAAGATAATCAACCATATATTTTAATTTGCTATGTTGAGGTATGTTGAAATTCTCTCTCTCTCTCTCTCAGATAGCTAATTAAGATAAAAAATAGAATTGTGGAGAAAAGGTGAAATAATGCTTGATAAAGACAGTAGATAGATAGATAAGCTGATGAAGAAGATAGAGTAAGATTGAAATAAAGAATAATAATGAAGATAATGATAAAGATAGAGAAAAAGATTAAAGAAAGTTGGCAAGATGGAAGGAATAAGATTTACGATTAAAGATAGGGAAATGAGATCAAATAAAGATAGCTTTTATAGATTAAGGAAGAAGATAATGTTAGTTTTTAAGTGGTTTATTAAAATATATTAAGTGTTTTTAAGTGTTTCTTGTCCTTAAGTAAGATAGTAATAGTAGTAGTAGTAATAGTACGTGAGGAATTTAAGATAGTTTTTGAAGCTTTTAAAGGAAAGAATACATGTAAATAGGTTTAAAAGGAAAATACTGAAAAAAAAGGAAGGGGGAAATTGGAAAAGTAAGGAAAAAATATTGAAATGAAAAAAAAAATTGGGAAAGGCTTGAAAAAAAATAAATACTGTTTTCTTTTCTTGTTCCTGCATAAAAAATAAGAAAATAAATGATAATAGAAGGAAATAGATCATAATAATAATTTTCCAAGATTAAAATAAAAAAGAATAGATGATAAAGGAGAATATCTATAAACTTGATAAATAATAGAGAAATAGAATTAGATAATGGTTGAAATGGAACGACATGAAAAAATAAATAAAAGAAAATAGATAAGCTTGATAAATGATAATGTACAAAATAACGAAACAGGAAATGAAGATAAAATAATAATAATATTAACGAAAGAATAAGAATAGATAAATGATCGATACAGAAAATGGATGGAGATAGACAAACTTGATAAATAATAATAACGTACAAAATATTAGATAAGATGGATGGATAGATAAAATTAATAATAGTAATAATAGATAGGTGTCGATTTCAATATTGATAAGGATAGACAAAACGGATGATGAAGATAGATAAACTTCATAAATAGTAAATACAAACTTCGTGATAGATAGATAATAAAAACTAGATAAATGATAGGGATAATAGGAGTAAAGGAGGAATTAGAAGATATTGATGATTCTGAAGGAAAAAAAAGAACGTAAATAATGGATAGATAGACAAACTGGATGAAGATGGAGATAGAGATAGACTTGATAAATGTATTATAATAGAGAAGTAAAGGAGGAATTAAGATACGTTGATAATTGTGAAGGAAAAGAAAAAGGGAATAGGGAAATAAGATAAATAATAAATAGAGAATTATAGAAGGAAAAAGAAAAGGATTTGAAGATAAAGGAAATAAATTAATAAAAGAAGATACGGAAATTTAAATAGTGAGATAATACAAATAAATTAAGATTATTATTATTATTATTATTTTGACGGAAGAAGCGAATAATTGGATAAAAGAAAGGTAAGTCTCTCTCTCTCTCTCTCTCTCTCTCTCTCTCTCTCTCTCTCTCTCTCTCTCTCTC
>NC_059280.1:1201237-1203737 GCF_017591435.1 Portunus trituberculatus | reverse complement strand
TTGGAAGGTTGAGAGAGAGTGTCACGGGAATGGATTGGAAGGTTGAGAGAGAGTGTCACGGGAATGGATTGGAAGGTTGAGAGAGAGTGTCACGGGAATGGATTGGAAGGTTGAGAGAGTGTCACGGGAATGGATTGAAGGTTGAGAGAGAGTCACGGGAATGGATTGGAAGGTTGAGAGAGAGTGTCACGGGAATGGATTGGAAGGTTGAGAGAGAGTGTCACGGGAATGGATTGGAAGGTTGAGAGAGTGTCACGGGAATGTATTGGAAGGTTGAGAGAGAGTGTCACGGGAATGGATTGGAAGGTTGAGAGAGTGTGTCACGGGAATGGATTGGAAGGTTGAGAGAGTGTCACGGGAATGGATTGGAAGGTTGAGAGAGAGTGTCACGGGAATGGATTGGAAGGTTGAGAGAGTGTCACGGGAATGGATTGGAAGGTTGAGAGAGTGTCACGGGAATGGATTGGAAGGTTGAGAGAGAGTGTCACGGGAATGGATTGGAAGGTTGAGAGAGTGTCACGGGAATGGATTGGAAGGTTGAGAGAGAGTGTCACGGGAATGGATTGGAAGGTTGAGAGAGTGTCACGGGAATGGATTGGAAGGTTGAGAGAGAGTGTCACGGGAATGGATTGGAAGGTTGAGAGTGTGTCACGGGAATGGATTGGAAGGTTGAGAGAGTGTCACGGGAATGGATTGGAAGGTTGAGAGTGTGTCACGGGAATGGATTGGAAGGTTGAGAGAGTGTCACGGGAATGGATTGGAAGGTTGAGAGTGTGTCACGGGAATGGATTGGAAGGTTGAGAGAGTGTCACGGGAATGGATTGGAAGGTTGAGAGAGAGTGTCACGGGAATGGATTGGAAGGTTGAGAGAGAGTGTCACGGGAATGGATTGGAAGGTTGAGAGTGTCACGGGAATGGATTGGAAGGTTGAGAGGTGTCACGGGAATGGATTGGAAGGTTGAGAGAGTGAGTGTCACGGGAATGGATTGGAAGGTTGAGAGTGTGTCACGGGAATGGATTGGAAGGTTGAGAGAGTGTCACGGGAATGGATTGGAAGGTTGAGAGAGTGTCACGGGAATGGATTGGAAGGTTGAGAGTGTGTCACGGGAATGGATTGGAAGGTTGAGAGAGAGTGTCACGGGAATGGATTGGAAGGTTGAGAGAGTGTCACGGGAATGGATTGGAAGGTTGAGAGAGAGTGTCACGGGAATGGATTGGAAGGTTGAGAGAGTGTCACGGGAATGGATTGGAAGGTTGAGAGAGTGTCACGGGAATGGATTGGAAGGTTGAGAGAGTGTCACGGGAATGGATTGGAAGGTTGAGAGAGTGTCACGGGAATGGATTGGAAGGTTGAGAGTGTGTCACGGGAATGGATTGGAAGGTTGAGAGAGTGTCACGGGAATGTATTGGAAGGTTGAGAGTGTCACGGGAATGGATTGGAAGGTTGAGAGAGTGTCACGGGAATGGATTGGAAGGTTGAGAGAGTGTGTCACGGGAATGGATTGGAAGGTTGAGAGAGTAACATGTGGATCCTCTCCCTCTCCCTCTCCCTGTATACCCCCCCCCCTTTGCCTCAGTCAAAAATTTATTGAAAAAATAGATAAAGCGAGAGAGAGATAGTGAGATAGTGGTAGAGAGAGAGAGAGAGAGAGAGAGAGAGAGAGCTTGTAACACTGTAGCATCTCTGGGCAACACACGCGAGCCTTTAGTGTTGTTCTCTTCTCTCTCTCTCTCTCTCTCGATGTCTCTCCTCGTCTCTCCTTTTATCTCTCTCGATGTCTCTCCCTTCCTCTTTCCTCCTTCTTATCTCTTCCTCCTCATCCTCCATCTCCAGTAGTAGTAGTAGTAGTAGTAGTAGTAGTAGTGGGATTCATTTCTCTACACTAAGAAAAATAATGTAAAAAATAAAGATTGAAATTAAGGTTTGTTTGTATTATTTGAAATTATTAAGATTTGTTTGTATTATACGTGTGTTGAAGTTGCAGTATTGGTCCGCGGCAAGGAACTATTGAAATATTTAATGTCTATACGTGGATACATACATCAATTGACTCAAGGGTACACAAAATATTATACACCCACACTACAGGCTACACAAAATATTACCATTCATGCGGAACCCTGGCTGGCCCTACTGACACACGTACCCCTGGCTGGCCTTACTGACACGTACCCCTGGCTGGCCCTACTGACACACGTACCCCTGGCTGGCCCTACTGACACACGTACCCCTGGCTGGCCCTACTGACACACGTACCCCTGGCTGGCCCTACTGACACACGTACCCCTGGCTGGCCCTACTGACACACGTACCCCTGGCTGGCCCTACTGACACACGTACCCTGGCTGGCCCTACTGACACACGTACCCCTGGCTGGCCCTACTGACACACGTACCCCTGGCTGGCCCTACTGACACACGTACCCCTGCAACTACTGACACATACCCCTGTCCATACTGACAAACACACACACACACACATATACTACTTTCACACACA
>NC_059280.1:1188737-1196237 GCF_017591435.1 Portunus trituberculatus | reverse complement strand
AATGTGTCCCAGTACTGAAGGGGTTAACCACCCAATTAGGTCGTTAACAGTAGTTAGTAAGGTGGTTAGGAACTCGTAGTAAAAATACTTGAAAATGTTACTACTACTACTACTACTACTACTACTACTGCTGTTGCCACTATCAAAACAACACAAATAGTAGTAGTAGCAGTAGTAGACGCCTTAAGTACCGAATGAGGGTGGTGTTAGTGGCAGTTAGGAAGGATAGTTAGTAACACTCTTAGTAAACACACTGCAATATTACTATCAAAAGACCAGTAGCAGTAGTAATAGTAATAGTAGCAGTAGTAGTAGAACCCTTAACTAGCGAATGAGGAGGAGGGTGTTAGTGGCAGTTAGGAAGGATAGTTAGTAACACTCGTAGTAAACTTACTGCAATATTACTATCAAAAAGACCAGTAGCAGTAGTAATAGTAATAGTAGCAGTAGTAGTAGACGCCTTAACTACCGAATGAGGAGGGAGGGTGTTAGTGGCAGTTAGGAAGGATAGTTAGTAACACTCGTAGTAAACACACTGCAATATTACTATCAAAAAGACCAGTAGCAGTAGTAATAGTAATAGTAGCAGCAGTAGTAGACGCCTTAACTACCGAATGAGGAGGAGGGTGTTAGTGGCAGTTAGGAAGGATAGTTAGTAACACTCGTAGTAAACACACTGCAATATTACTATCAAAAAGACCATAATAGTAATAGTAGCAGTAGTAGTAGAAGCCTTAACTAGCGAATGAGGAGGAGGGTGTTAGTGGCAGTTAGGAAGGTGGGTTAGTAACACACGTAGTAAACATACTGCAATAGTTTATTTTAAGGTTTGTCAACATGGAAAAGTACAAATATTTGCAATACAACGAAAAACTACTTTCTTTTGCGAACAACAAGATTGGAGATGCTGATTAAAGACGGACTGGGGGCTAATCCTGTGGTGTGTTTGGTGGAGGGGGAGAGAGGAGGGGATGGGAGGTGGAGGGGAGGCGGCAAGGGAGAGAGAGAGAGAGAGAGAGAGGAAAGGGTTGTGAAAGGGTTACATAATTCGGGTTTGTATTTTTTTGTCGAAATGTGTGAAATTGTTGGGTTTTTTTGTAAGGAAGAGGGGAGAGGGGTGTGGTGAGGGGAGAGGGGTGTGGTAAGGGAGAGGGGTGTGGTGAGGGGAGAGGGGTTTGTTGAGGGAGAGGTGTGGTAAAGGAGAGGGGTGTGGTTGAGGGGAGAGGGGTTTGTTGAGGGGAGAGAGGTGTGGTAAGGGAGAGGGGTTTGTTGAGGGAGAGAGGGTGGTAAGGGAGAGGGGTGTGGTGAGGGAGAGAGGTGTGGTAAGGGAGAGGGGTGGTAAGGGAGAGGGGTGGTGAGGGGAGAGGGTGTGGTGAGGGGAGAGGGGTGTGGTGAGGGGGAGAGGCCGCGTTACAAAAGAGAGGGGTGATGGGACGGGTGGTGAGGAGGCTCCAGGGTATGCATTGGAGGAGGAGGTGACGGGAGGAGAGGAGGGGGAGGTGGAGGGACGTATAGACCCCGGGAGATGGAGATGAGAGAGAGAGAGAGAGAGAGAGAGAGAGAGAGAGAGAGAGAGAGAGAGAGAGAGAGAGAGAGAGAGAGAGAGAGAGAGAGAGAGAGAGAGGGGGAGGGGAGGGGGGACTTCTTTGTAAGTGGTATATATATATATATATTTATATATATATATATATATTTTTCTTTTTTTGTTTTTTTTATATATATATATTATTTTCCGCTAACAATACACACCCTCACTATAGAATATTATACACGCTATAGGCAGTAAGTAAGTTTATGTATTAGTATTAAGTATGTATATATATATATGTATTCATTTATTCATATATTATTGTATATATATATATATCTCTCGTCTTTATCCCTCGTCTTCATAATATGTATAAAAAACTCTAATTTTCATTTTTCCATTCGACCATTAGTAAGACGAGGTTGGGGAAGGGAGGGGGGGGGTTACATGGGAGGGGGGCGGCATTAGGTTACTTTCAGGGAGGGGTGGGGGTTTCCATGGGGGGTCTGAGTATTATCAATGGGGGCGTCGGGGCACTGGGAGGAGGTAGTGGTACAGGTGTTGATATGTGTGTGTGTGTGTGTGTGTGGTGAAGGGGTTAGGGTAGGATGTGGTTGAGGGTGTGGTGGAGGGGGCTGTTCCCTTCCTCTCCCCTGTGGCATGATCTCCTCACCCTCCCTCCCGCCCTCCCCAATCATGTCCCGAGAGATAGAGAGAAAAATAGATAGAGATAGAGATATAGAGAGATAGAGATAGAGAGAGAGAGAGAGAGAGAGAGAGAGAGATATTAGGATTATTTTTCACCATCCCCGGTTCATCTTTATTATTATTATTATTATTATTATCATTATTATTATTATTATTTTTCTTTTTTTTTCTTTTCCATATTCCGTTTCTTTGCCAAAAAAATCACGTTTTTTTAAATATACTCTTTATTTTTCGCTTATACGAACGCGAAAAGAAATTTTATAAAGAGGGGCGGAGGGACGGGAGGAGGGGAGGGAGGGGTGAGAAGGAGGGGGAGAAAGAAAGAGAGAGAGAGAGAGAGAGGAGAGGAGGAAGGTGGAGGGTGGTTGGTTACATCTCTTCAAAGTTTGTCAGAAGTAGGGGGGGGGGGAGGATGTAGATAAGAGTAAGGGGGGAGGAGGGGCGTGGAGGGAAGCTTGAGGAACGGGGAGGAGGGGGGTCAGTAGTGGTGAGAGGGGAGGGGAGAGGGAGAGGAGAGGAGGAGGGTTGTGCAGAAGACATAAGAAAAATGAATGAAAGAGAGAGAGAGAGAGAGAGAGAGAGAGAGAGAGAGAGAGAGAGAGAGAGAGAGAGAGAGAGAGAGAGAGAGAGAGAGAGAGAATAGTAGTAGTAGTGGTATTAGTAGTAGTAGTAGTAGTAGTAGTAGTTTAAGTAGCATTAAGTATAAGTAGTATCAATAAAGGCTTTAAAACATACACAGACATACAAGTAACTTATGTGACAAATTGGTGCCTAAAAGTACAAAGACAACACAAAACACGAACCAATCCTGTAATAAGTAGCAGTAGTAGTAGTAGTAGTAGTAGTAGTAGTAGTAGGAAGTAGTTGTGGTGTTGGTAGTAGTAGTAGTAGTAGTAGTAGTAGTAGTAGTAGTAGTAGTAGTAGTAGTAGTAGTAGTAGAAGAGGAGGAGGAGGAGGAGGAGGAGGAGGAGGAGCAGAGCAGTGCAAAGGCAGCAGCAGTAGCAGCAGTAGCAGCAGCAGCAGCAGCAGCAGTAGCAGCAGCAGCAGCAGTAAGGGCGCAGCAGCAGCAGCAGTAGCAGTAGCAGTAGCAGTAGCAGTAGCAGTAGCAGTAGTAGTAGTAGCAGTAGCAGTAGTAGTAGTAGCAGTAGCAGTAGCAGCAGTAGCAGCAGTAGCAGCAGCAGCAGCAGCAGCAGTAGCAGTAGCAGCAGTAGCAGTAGCAGTGCAGCAGTAGAGCAGTAGTAGTAGTAGTAGTAGTAGTAGTAGTAGTAGTAGTAGTAGTACACTGCGACACGGAGCGCGCTGCAAACACAAGTCTTTGGGAGAGAGTTTGGCCCTCTGGCGGCGCCCGTGTGGGGGCGCGCGCGCGTGGTGACTCAATGATGTCGTGACTGACTGACAACTGACTGACTGACGCTGACTGACAGAGTGACTGACTGACTGACTGATTGGCGGGGAGAGTGATCAGACAACCAAAATCCACCCCAAGGCTGTACACGCACGAGAGAAACAAGCAAACAGATACAGACTAATGGCACATTAAAGATAATAATATTAATAGTTAGACTACGGTAACTGATACAGAGGCGAACGTTCTCACTACGCTGGTTACTGTGGTACTGCGGTACTCTAAATCAGAAGAATGGTAATCATCGAGAAAAGTCTTACGTGCTAAGATGTCAGAGACAAACCCACGCCTCGCCCACGCCCGCGCCACCGCCCGCCGCCACCACCATGCCGCTGCTGCTGCTGCTGCTGCTGCTGTGCGGCACGGCGCGGCGGCGGGGCGGCGCGGGCAGGGCGCGGCCCGGGGCAATGTAAACCATACACACAGACACAAGCGCGGCACTCTACAGAAGCTGAACAGTACAGAAGGTGTGGCCATTCCTGACCCGTGGCGGGGCGGGGCGGGGCACTCGGGGCAACACAACAACCAAAGTGGCGCGATCTGCCAGCCCGGGAGACCCCCGAGGCGCGGCGCCCCCTCCCCCGCCGCGCCCCGCGCCGGCCGTATCAGGTCGGCGTGGGTCGGGGCGGGGCGAGGCCGGCGGGTGCCGGTGAGGGTTGCATAATAGCGGGGAGGGGGCGCCACCCCGCGGGGGGCCGCCCGACGCGTACAAACGTGTGCCAGAGAGAGGGGCGCCGGGGCCGGGGCCGGGGCCGGGGCCGGGGCGGCCCCACAGAATAAAAATTTAGATGTGAAACCACTACTTCTCTTTGGATGATTTTTATTATTATTTATTATTATTATTGTTATCATTATTAATAATATTATTAATAATATAATGTTGATAAGACTACGCTACAAGAGTCGGATAAAAGACATTATTGCATCAGTGTGGTCGAGGTATTCAGCGGCTCCCGCGTCCACGACGAGCCGCGGACGGCGGAGCGACACAGACACGAGGACATGGAATGTGAGCTCCCAGCCCCCCGCCCCCCGACCCGCCCTCCCCGGGGCCGGGCGGGGCGCGGGGCGGGGCGGCGGGGGCGGGGGGCGCCTGGCCGGGGTCCTGAGGCGTGGCGCGCAACCTAAGGGCTACAACACACAGAGGAGCGAAGACTGACTGACTGACTCACTGACTGACTCACATACACATACAATAAATCCAAGAGGCGGGGCGTGGCGGGCGGGACGGGGCGGGGCGCGGCAGAGCCGTGCGGGGCGGGGCGGGACGGGCCAGGGAGGGCGGGCTGCCCCGGGCGCGGGTGCTTTGTGCTATGGTCTGCCCCGCCCCGCCCCGTCCCGCCCCACCCGTCCCAGCCCTGCGGCGCCCCGCCCCGGCGCGCCACGCCCCGCGGCGCAATAATAATGTGAACAATGTCAAACTAGAGCGAACCGTACGAGTGACAAACAGACACAATAATAATATCGTGATGGCCAGTGTGCGTGCGCACGCGCGCGGCGAACTGAGTCTTGCTGACTGACTGACTGACAACACATGACGGGCTGGGAGGCGCGCGGCACGGGCGGCGGGGCGGGGCGCGCCGCCCCCCCTGCCGCCCGGCTACTAGGGCAGTGCCGCCCCCCCCCCCGCGCCCCGCGAGGGGGGCGGCGGAGTGGGGCGCCACGGGGGTTTGCATCCGTAAGTCCTTCAGTGTGGGCGGGGGCGGCGCGGCAGCCCCCGCCTCCTCCCGCGCACGCCGCGCAGGGCGGGTGTGGCGGAGTTGGGGGAGGGGGCCGCCGCCCCACCCCGGCCCGGATGCCCGCCCCGCGCCCGCCGCCGCCCCGGACAGTGGGCGCTGCCAGGCGAGTACTCTCGGCTGTGGGAGGGCGCGGGCGCGGCGTGGTGGGCGTGGTGGGCGCGGCGCCTCGCTGCGGACACCATTGGGTCAACAACAAATGATCAATGTTACCATTATCAACATTACACTACTTCGTTGATGCCTTTCATAGAGGGGCTGCTGCTGCTGCTGCTGCTGCTGCTGCACGTGGCGGTGCGCCGACTCTGCACTAGCGGGACTATCATCCACTAGCGCTGGTAGTAGTAGTAGTAGTAATAAAAGGAACAGTGGTGAGAGTAGTAGTAGTAGTAGTAGTAGTAGTAGTAGTAGTAGTAGTAGTAGTAGTAGTAGTAGTAGGAGTAGGAGGGGTAGCGGGAGAGGAGTGGTGGTGGTGGTAGTAATAACAGTAGTAGTAGTAGTAGTAGTAGTAGTAGTAGTAGTAGTAGTAGTATAGTTGTTGTAGTAGTAGTAGTAGTAGTACAGGGCTTCTCACAAAAATACCCACAAACAGCCAACAAGCGTGCGGCGGACGCCCGCGGGCGCCGCCACACCCACACCTACAAAAGTCGCGTCGTGGGCGGCCTAGCTAAGTCTATTGTTTCCCTGATGTCCAGAGTGTGGGCGGCGGGCGGGCGAGCCAGGCGCCCACCCGCGCCCACAGCGGCCCCGGTCTGCACACACATATATATTTGATATATATAAAAAAATTATGAAAACTCTTTAGTAAAACCCTCTATGAGACCGCGCTGGTGGGCGGCCCGGCAAGACGTGGGCGTGAGGGGGCGGGGGCGCGGACCCCCCCGGCCCCTCACCTTCACATCACAACACTGCCAACTACAGACGCTTAACTTATATCGATTGACGCGAAAGACGGCCGTGGCGGCGGCGGCGGCGGCGGCGGCGGCGACGCGGCGCGGGGGCGGCGCCGCCAGGCCACGGGGCGTCGCCTGATGCGGGAATGTCAGGAGGGTTCTTTATCTAAATTTCCGTATAAAAATAGACTGGTTCTCTCTCAAGATAATGGTTAGTTTGCATGGAAGTTGCCTCAGTCTTACCTTGCGGCGCGCGGCAGCTCGGCGGCAGCGCAGTGCCCGGGGGCGTCAAGGAGCGCCCGCTGCCTCGGTGCCTCCAGGCGCGGCGGGCCCACGGCTCTCTCTCCCGAGGCGCCGCGGCCCGCGCGCTGGGTGGGTGGGTGTGGGCGGCCTGCACTCCTGCCTCCTCCTCCTACAAAACCCCAACAACTCAACAACCAACGCCCAACAAGCCAAACAAACGGAACTCACGCCCGCCCGCCACCCCGCCCGCACGCCCACGCCTCCACCCATCCATGGTGGGCAGTCTGTGGCGTGGGCGGCGGTCAGGGGGGACGGGCGCGTCGCCTGACGCCCTTACACCTACGCGGTGCGAGGGCGTGGCGGGCGGGGATGGTGGTGGGCGGGTTAGTGGTAACAAAAGCTTGCCAAACAGTGTCAACTAAATAAAAAGGCAAAACTCAAAGAAACAAACTAAATTTATTTCTCAGCCATTCAAGAACTAAAGTGTGGAGTGACAGTGACATCTGTGGTGGTTCACAAACAAAACAAACAAACAAACAAACGTGACATTGGAAAAAAAGGAAACTAAATAACGTTTTCTCCATTCGCGGTGGAGGCGACGGCGGCGGCGGCGGCGGCGGCGGCACGTGGTGGCGGCGCACGGCGGCGCTCGCCACGCGGCCGTCCTGCACGTCTCGTCTGGGCACGTCACGTCACGTCACGTCACGCGGCGCGACGGTCACCGCGGAACTAAACACAAACTTGCTTCCTCGCTCAAAGCAACGCAAACTAAACCAGGATGAGATTCTGCGGCGGAGGCGACGCGGCGCTGCGGCGCGGCGGCGGCTGTCGCCCGCTGCGGCGCCAAGCGAACCAAGGCGTGAAGAAGCTCCTTTCGGCGAACTGACTGACAGACACTGACTGACTGACTGACTGACTGACTGACTGACTGGCTGGCGAAATCATTCCTTACACTCCTGATCCAAGTGTACATAGTAAACACAATAA
>NC_059280.1:1168737-1176237 GCF_017591435.1 Portunus trituberculatus | reverse complement strand
TTTTTTTTTTTTTTTTTTTCCAGTGACGCGCGTGTTTTAAGGCGGTTGGTTCTTAGTAAGTGTGTTTTTTAAGGTGTTTTTCAAATGTTGGGTGTTTTTAAGGTGTTTTTCAAAAGTTGGGTGTTTTTTTTTCAGTGACGCGCATGTTCAAGAGTGTGTGTGGGTGTGTTTAAGTGCGTTTGTTCTTGCTTAAGTGTGATTTTTAGGGTGTTTTTCAAAAGTAAATCTGTAACAAGCTATGTGTGTGTGTGTGTGTGTGTTTATTCAATATATATATATATATTTCATTATATTTCACCTTAATATTATTAGCGAAGCAGGAGGAGGAGGAGAAGGAGGAGGAGGAGGAGGAGGAGGAGGAGGAGGAGGAGGAGGAGGAGGAGGAGGAGGAGGAGGAGGAGGAGGAGGAGGAGGAAGCAAGCATTATAAACAAAACAGAAAACAAACAAACACACACACACTCAAACACACTCAAACCACGCCCACCCTCCAAAAAAACATCCAAACACACCCAAACCCCAATAAACATACCCAAACACACTCAAAACACCCAAACACACCCCAAAACAAACTTAAAACACCCCAAAACACACTCAAAACACCCCAAAACACACCCAGATCACTCAAACACCCCAAACACACTCAAAACACCCCAAAACACACCCAGATCACTCAAAACACCCCAAAACACACTCAAAACACCCCAAAACACTCAAAACACCCCAAAATACACTCAAAACACCCCAAAACACACTCAAAACAACCCAAAACACACTCAAAACAACCCAAAACACACTCAAACACCCCAAAACACTCAAAACACCCCAAACACACTCAAAACACCCCAAAACACTCAAAACACCCCAAAATACACTCAAAACACCCCAAAATACACTCAAAACAACCCAAAACACACTCAAAACAACCCAAAACACACTCAAAACACACACACACACACACACACACACACACACACACACACACACACACACGCGGCCTCACCTGCGCGTTTCTCACCTGTAATGTTGTCACACAGTATGCGGGAGGTGATAATTGAACCATACGGTCTGAACATGTTCTCTAGATCCTGCTGTGTCATGCTTTTGGGGAGGCCTGACACGTACAGGTTAGCCCCCTTGATGGCCTCGCTGCTGGGACGGGCGTATGAGACCTGTGGGAAGGGCGTGTGGGCGTGTCAAAGGCGTACGGGCGTGGGAAATGGGTGAAAAGGCGTGTTTTCTGTGGGTGATTGAGTAAAAATCTTGTGTTTTTCGTGGGTGTGTAGGTTTAGATAATTTTGGTTTTGGGTGTGTTTGGGTGTGTTTGGGTGGGTATTGGGTGTATGTTGGGTGCGTGTGGCGTGTCAGGCGTACGGGCGGGAAATGGGTGAAAAGGCCTGTGGCAAAATCTTGTGTGTGGGGTGTAGGTTTAGATAATTTTGGTTTTGGGTGTGTTTGGGTGTGTTTGAGTGTGTTTGGGTGGATGTTGGGTGTTGTGTGGGTGTGTTAGGCCTGTGGCAAGGGCGTGTGGGCGTGTCAAAGGCGTACGGACGTGGGAAATGGGTGAAAATGGGCGTTTTTTGTGGGTGAGTGTGGGTAAAAAATGTGTTTTTTTTGGGGTGATAGAATTGAGATATCAAAACAATAATAGAAATAGAAACTTAATTTAATCCCAACTCTCTCTCTCTCTCTCTTTAATTTTCTCTAACTCTCTCTCTCTCTCTAACTTTCTCTCACTCTCCCCTCTCACTCTCACTCCCTCTCTTTCCCCTCTTTTCCCTCTCCCTTTTCCCCTTTTTCTCATATTCTTGCTCTAAATAACATTCTCTCACTTTTTTTCCATTTATCACTCTCACTCTTCCTTTCCCCTCTCTCTCTCTCTCTCTCTCTCTCTCTCTCTCTCTCTCTCTCTCTACCCTCTCACTCTTTCCCCTCACCCCTCTCACTTTTCCCCTCACCTTGGTCTTGTTCTAGAGACGCAGTCCGTTGAGTTGGTTGATGGCCCTCTCTCTCTCTTTCTCTCACACACACTCCTTTTCCCTCACCCTCTCACTCTTTCCCCTCTCCCCTCTCACTTTTCCCCTCACTCCTCTCACTTTTCCCCTCACCTTGGTCTTGTTCTGGAGGCGCAGTCCGTTGAGTTGGTTGATGGCCCTCTCTCTCTCTTTCTCTCACACACAATTCTCCCTTTTCCCCTCATCCCTCTCACTTTTCCCCTCTCTCCTCTCACTTTTCCCCTCACTCCTCTCACTTTTCCCCTCACCTTGATGGTCTTGTTCTAGAGGCGCAGTCCGTTGAGTTGGTTGATGGCCTCTCTCTTTCTCTCACACACAATTCTCCCTTTTCCCCTCACTCCTCTCACTTTTCCCCTCCCTCTCACTTTTCCCCTCACTCCTCTCACTTTTCCCCTCACCTTGGTCTTGTTCTGGAGGCGCAGTCCGTTGAGTTGGTTGATGGCCCTCTCTCTCTCTCACACACAATTCTCCCTTTTCCCCTCATCCTCTCACTTTTCCCTCACCCTCTCACTTTTCCCCTCACTCTTTCCCCTCACCCCTCTCACTTTCCCCTCACTCTCACCTTGATGGTCTTGTTCTGGAGGCGCAGTCCGTTGAGTTGGTTGATGGCCCTCTCTGCGTCATCCTGCCGCACGTAATTCACGAAGCCGTACCCGAGGCTCTGTCCTGCAACGCACACACACACGCACGCCGTTACCATAGGATTAACGCAGGATTCACAGGATTACAATAGGATTAGGAGGGTTAGGATAGGATTAGGATAGGATTAGAAGTTTCAAGGAGATTAGAATACAGGATTAAGAGGCTTACTAGGGGATTAGGATAGGATTAGGAGGGTTAGAATAGGATTAGGATAGGGTTAGGAGGATTAGAGGAGGATCAAAGTTTCAAGGAGATTTGAATACAGGATTAAGAGGCTTACAAGAGGATTAGGATAGGATTACGAGGTTTAGAATAGGATTAGGATAAGATTAGGAGGGTTAGAATAGAGTTAGGAGGATTAGAGGAGGATCAAAGTTTCAATGAGATTAGAATACAGGATTAAGGGGCTTACAAGGGGATTAGGATAGGATTACGAGGGTTAGGAGGGTTAGAATAGGATTAGGAGGATTAGAATAGGATTAGAGGAGGATAAAAGTTTCAAGGAGATTTGAATACAGGATTAAGGGGCTTACAGGGGATTAGGATAGGATTACGAAGGTTAGAATAGGGTTAGGAGGGTTAGAATAGGATTAGGAGGGTTAGAATAGGATTAGGAGGGTTAGAATAGGGTTAGGAGGATTAGAATAGGATTAGAGTAAGATTAGAAGGATTAGTTTGTCCTGCAACGCACACACACACACACACACACACACACACACACACACACACGCAGTTACCATAGGATTAACACAGGATTCACAGGATTAGAAGGATTAGAGGAGGATTAAGGTTTCAAGATTAGAATACAAGATTAAGGTGGGTTACAAGAGGATTAGGATAGGATTGAAGGGGTTACAAGGGGATTAGGATAGAATTAAGAGGGCAAGATTAGGATTACCACAGGATTCACAGGATTAGGATAGGATTAAAAGGGTTAGAACGGGATTACCACAGGAAGGGATTAGAATAGGATTAGCAAGATTAGCAAGAGGGTTAGAAGAGGATTAGAATAAGATTAGCAGGGTTACAAGGGGATTCGAATAGCATTAAGAGGGTGACAAGGGGATTAGGAGGATAAGGAGATCATAATAGGATTTCGCGGGTTATAATAGGATTAGAATAGGATTAAGAGGATTACAAGAGTATTAAAGTAGGATCAAGAGGGTTAGAATAGGATTAGGAGAGGATTAAGAGGGTTAAAATGGGATTAAAACAGGATTAAGAGGATTAGAATAGGATTAAGAAAATTAAAATAGAAGAGCTACAAGAGGATCAGAATAGGATTAAAATAAAGGGTTACAAGGGGATTAGTAGTGTTAGAAGAGGATTAAAATAGGATTAAGAGGATTAAAAGGATTAAAATAAGAGGGACAAGGAGATTTGCAGGGTTACCATAGGATTAGAAGGTTACAAGGGGATTAGAATAGGATTAGGCATTAGGAGGGTTATAAGACGATTAGAATAGGATTAGGATGGTTAGAAGAGGATTAGAAGGGGATTAGATTAAGAATAGGACGGTTAAAAGCGGATTAAGATGGGCAGAATAGGATTAGGATATGATTAAGATGATTAGAATAGGATTAGGAAGGTTAGAAGGGGATTAGCTGGATTAAAATAGGGTTAGGATGGTTAGAATGAGATAAGAATAGGATTAGGAAGGTTAGAATAGGATTAGGATGATTAGAATAGGATTAGGATGATTAATAGAGGATTAGATTAAGTTTAAGAGGGTTAGAAGAAGATTAGGATGGTTAGAATAGGGTTAGATGGGTTAGGAAGGTTTGAAAGGGATTAAAATAGGATTAGGATGATTAGAAAAGGATTAGGAAGGTTAGGAAAGGATTGAAATATAGCTAGGTTAGGTTAGCTGTAGGTAAAGAGTTAGGAAAAGAGATTAAAATAGGATTAGGATACTTAGAAGAGGATTAGGATGGTTAAAGTAGGATTAAGAAGGTTAGAATAGAATTAAAAAGATTAGAAAAGGATTGAAATGTAGCTGAGAGGATTAGTTTGGTTAGGTTAGGGATAGAGAGTCAGGAAAGGGATCAGAGTAGGATTAGGATACTTAGAAGAGGATTAGGATGGTCAAAATAAGATTAGGAGGATTAGAAAAGGATTTAAATGTTGCAGAGAGAGAGAGAGAGAGAGAGAGAGAGAGAGAGAGAGAGAGAGAGAGAGAGAGAGAGAGAGAGAGAGAGAAAATAAAAACTGACAAAAAAGTAAGGATTGAAAAAAAAAGGATTGAATAGGGAGAAAGAGGATTGTATACCCATAAAAAGGATTAAAATAGGATTGGACACGATAAAAAAAACTTAAAGGATTGAAATGATGATAAAAGAGGATCGAGAGGGAAAAATAGGATTGAAATAGGATTAAAGAGGTTAGAGGGTTCAAATAGGGTTGGATAGTGTTCAAATAGGGTTTAAATAGGATGAGAGACATTATAGAGGATTGAACACTTTAGAAATAGGATTAAACAAGAATAAATAGGATTAGAGGTTAAAGGGCTCAAATAGGAATAAATAGGGTTTCAAGAACGTTTAAATACGATTAGAGACATTATAGAGGATTGGACACTTTAGAAATAGGATTGAACAAGATTAAATAGGATTCAAAGAGGATTAAAGACATTATAGAGGATCGTACACTTTAGAAATAGGATCAAATAAGAAAAAGTAGGATTGAAATAGGATTAAAGACATTATAGAGGATAGGACACTTTAGAAATAGGATCAAATAAGAAAAAGTAGGATTAAAATAGGATTGAAGACATAGAGGATTGAACACTTTAGAAATAGGATTAAATAAGAAAAGTAGGGAAATAGGGAAGAGGGTTAAATACCGTTAAAGGGTTAGAATAGGATTGAAGTAGGATTGGTGAGGGATAAATGAAGCTAAAATTGGATTCAAATGGGTACAAACACCCTTGAAAACTTTAAATACGCTTGCAATAGGTAAAAATATGATTGGAATAGGATTAGAGAGATTATAAGGGATTGGATACTTTTGAAATAGGATTAAAGAGCAAAACAGAGGATTGAAATAGGATAGAGGGTTAAAATAGCGTTGAAATACGATAAGAGGATTACAGTTGAATAGGGTTTGAAAAGGGTTAGAATAGGATTAAGATAGGATTACAGGAATAAACAGATAAATAAAGGTAAAATAGGCTTCAAATAGGTACAAATACCCTTGAAAAAAATTAAAACGCTTGAAATAGGTAAAAATAGAATTGGAATAGGATTAGAGAGGTTGTAAGGGATTGAATACTTTTGAAATAGGATTTAATAGGAATCAAGAGGATTGAAATAAGGAAGAGGGTTGGAATAGGTTTAAAACAGCTCTGGAGGCTTAAATAAGATTGAAATAGGATTAAAAAGGGATAAATGAAGCTAAAATAGGATTCAAACACCATTGAAGATATTGAAATACTCTTGAAATAGGGAATTAATAGGTTTTGAATAGGATTAGAGAGGATATAGGGGATTGAAAGAGGATTGAACACGCTATACAGTTGAAATAGGGAAAAATAGGGTTTGAATAGGATTAGAGAGGATATAGGGGATTGAAAGGATTGAACACGCTATAGAGTTGAAACGGGGAAAAAATAGGGTTTGAATAGGGTTAGAAAGAGGATTGAACACGCTATAGAGTTGAGATGGGGATAAAGAGGTTAAAGTAGGATCAGATATCTTTTAGAGGGTTAAAAAGGATAGAGGATTGAACACGCTACATCGGAAAAAAATAGGGAAAAAGAGGCTCAAAATAGGGAATAATAGGGAAAAATAGCTTGAAATATGGTTGAAAAGACTTTATAAATGATCGAATACTCTTGAAGTAGCATTAAATAGCCTTCAAATAGGATCAGAGAGCATACAGAGGGTTCAAATAGTGTTAGGGCTTAAAATAGGATTAACAAATGATAAATACCTTGAAATAGGTTTTAGAAGACATTATAAAGAATCAAATACTCTTTAAATAGGATCAAATAGTCTACAAAGAAGATCAGGTAGCTTATAGAGGGTTGAATACTTTTGAAATAGGATTAAATAATATTGAATAGGATCAGAGAGCTTATAGAGGATCGAACACTCTTGAAATAGAATCAAATAGCCTTCAAATAGGATCACAGAGCTTATAGAGGGTTGAAATAGTGTTTGGGATTAAAAATAGGGAAGAATAGGGTTAAAAATGGATATATAAGATTGAAACAGATTGAAAACAGTAAAATAGAGTTGAAAAGGCCGAAATAGTCAAATCTTCTTAATATAGGGTTAAAAAGGGTTGGATAAGGAAATAAAGAGTTCAAAACACGTTATAGAGGATTGAAGAGTGTCAAGAAAGGATTAGATAAGATTCAAAGAGGATTATGAAATATAGAAAAGGATTACGGGATAGAAAGTAGTAGTAGTAGTAGTAGTAGTAGAACTATTTATAATAATAATAATAATAATAATAATAATAATAATAATAATAATAATAAAATTTCTAAAGTAAGCAAAAAAATGTAAAGAAAATAAAGAGAGAAAATGAGATAGAGAAAATGATGGAAGGTAAAGGGAGGACTCGGCTCTCTCTCTCTCTCTCTCTCTCTCTCTCTCTCTCTCTCTCTCTCTCTCAAACACACAGAAGTCTGATAAACAAATATTATCTATATTCGAGAGAGAGAGAGAGAGAGAGAGAGAGAGAGAGAGAGAGAGAGAGAGAGAGAGAGAGAGAGAGAGAGAAATGAGTAAATAAATCTATCTTAGGAAAATCCTCTCTCTCTCTCTCTCTCTCTCTCTCTCTCTCTCTCTCTCTCTCTCTCTTACTTTACCTTCCCAAATAGACTAGGAGGAGGAGGA
>NC_059280.1:1083737-1086237 GCF_017591435.1 Portunus trituberculatus | reverse complement strand
GAGAGAGAGAGAGAGAGAGATTAATACAGTTGGCATTAAACGCACTCAAAAACACGCAAACACACTCAAAACACACCCAAACACACTCAATATGCACTCAAAACACCCAAAACACACCCAAAACACACCAAAACACTCCAAAACACACTCAAAACACACAAAAAACACACACAAACACACCAAAACACACTCAAAACACACCAAAACACACTCAAAACACATCAAAACACACCAAAACACACAAAAGCACCCCAAAACACACTCAAAACACATCAAAACACCCCAAAACACTCAAAACACAACAAAACACCCTAAAACACATCAAAACACCCAAACACATCAAAACACACCCAAAAACTTCCAAAAACACTCAAAATAATCTCTCTCTCTCTCTCTCTCTCACCTTATTATTGGTATTATTTCGAAAAACAGTCTTCTGAAAGTCGGCAACCACCTCAATTAAGAACCCCAGCCCCCAGAGACCCCACCCCAGGTAGTCCCGGGGGCCTATGGGGGGCTGGCGGGGGGCGCGGACCCCTAGGAGTGTTGGTAGTAGCGTCAAAAACACCCATGCTCCTGAGAGAGAAGGGGGGAGAGAGGGGGTGTGAGAGAGGGGGGTGTGAAATGAATTAAATACTCACAAAATGCTATGTAATTCTGTATAGTGTATGTAACTCTATATAATGCATGTAATTGTGCAGTGTGTAATCGTCATTTGTGTAATCTGAACAATTCTTAAGGTAATCATTTTTGGCTGATCGAAAAATAAAGACAGGATTTTTACTCGTACAAATCCCAATAGTCATAAAAATACATAAATAAATCAATAAACAACAACAACAACAACAACAACAACAATAATCAACCTTGCATAGTCCAGAAGGTGAACATGAGAGAAGGTTTCTGCAATGCCTCCTTAAACCTTCTGTCTCCTCCGCTCTTCACTACCCGGGTGAAGAGGAAGAGGCCCAGTCTGACGCAGAGAGGAGGAAGACGGGTACTCATCATTCCAAACACACACAGACACACACACACATTATATGGATAAAGATATGATGAAGAAATTAATTAGTACGGTAATTAGACCAAGATTGGAATATGCTGGAGTGGTTTGGTCCCCTTATAAAAAGAAGCATATAAGGAAGTTGGAGAGATTGCAGAGAATGGCAACAAAAATGGTTCTGGAATTTGCAGAAATGACCTATGAGGAGAGATTAAAAGAAATGAATTAGCTCACCTTGGAACAAAGAAGAGAAAGAGGAGATTTAATACAGCTTTATAAACTGTTGAATGGACTGGATGAAGTGGATAATGAGCAAATGATGTTGAGAGAGGAAAACTTAAATAGAACTACAAGATCGCATAGTAAAAAGATAGCCAAGGGAATATGCTTGAAGAATGTGAAGAAATATAGTTTCCCACAAAGATGTGTGGAGGTGTGGAATGGTTTGAGTGAGGAGGTGGTGTCAGCAAGGAGTGTGCACAGTTTGAAAGGAAAGTTGGATGTGTGTAGATATGGAGACCAGGCCACACCAGTATGATACCCAGGCCATGGAAAATTACAACTAGGTGAACACACACACACACACACACACACACACTTCAAAACAGTTAGATGATTTCACATACTTGAACAGGACACTGGATTGGCAAGGATGACAGGAGATTGCATACACAAACAGGATATTGGAAGATTAGTGTAGAGGTTAGGCATGACAAGCAATGGGGGGTGGCTGGTGTCTCAGGCTGGGTGTTGAAAGAATGCAAAGTAGCAAATGCTGGAGCCAGTTTTGGAAATAATTCAAATATATGAAGGAAAAGTTCTGCTAGAGTGGAAGACAGCCAATGTATTACTGATATTTAAAGGAGGAAAGGCAACTGAACCACTAAACTAATTAATTATCAAAGAAAAATGGATTAAATTTGTAGAAGAGGAGAAAATCATATCGAACAGACGATTTGTGTTGAGGACAGGACAGTCATGTGTATCAAACTTGTTAAGCTTCTACTCCAGGGTTACTGCAGGACTGGAAAGCAGAGATGGATGGGTGGACACAGTATGCCTGGACATTAAAAAGGCTTTTGATAAGGTCCCTCAAGGAAGACTTCTTTGGAAACTAGAGAACATAGGAGGACTGCGTGGAACCTTGCTCAAATGGACAAGAGATTATTTAAAGGATAGAGAAATGAGAACTGTGATCAGACACACTCATCTTGGGGTAAAGTAACCAGCAGGGTGCCACAAGGGTCAGTGTTAGCCCCCATTATGCTTCAGATTTATGTAAATGACATTCACATTGGGATAAACAGCTATATAAATCTACTCGCTGATGATACAAAGTTGCTAAGAGTTATCAAAGCCAGAGAGGACTGACTACTGCTACAGGAAGACTTAAACACGATCTATGAGTGGAGCAGGAAGTGGAAATTTGAGTTTAGTGCAAAGAAATGCCACATAATGGAACTAGGAAAGAGTAAGAGAAGACCAGCATGGAACTAT
>NC_059280.1:1058737-1073737 GCF_017591435.1 Portunus trituberculatus | reverse complement strand
CACCCAACACCACCACCAGAACACCCACAAAAATACCCTTAAGTAGAATATTCCCGACCTAAAAATACACTCTAAGAATTCAAAACATCACAAAAAACACCAGAAAAACACCAAAACACCACAGCTACACCCAAACAAACACCACCACAGGCTTCCCCAATCCTTCCCCCACCAGTACACCCCACACAACACCCTGCAACACCCCCAGAACACCCCAAAACTCACCCTGGAAGAGCGTGCGTCAAGGTCCAACACCCCCATGTCATCGAAGTGGTGGTCAGTCTTTCCGTTCCTTAGATCTTGAAATACTCGATTAGTGATCTCATCGAGGGTGGCGCTGCTTCCCGCCCCCACCGCCCCCCCGACGCCGCGCCCGCCCCGGCTCCACCCCCCACTCTGCAGGGAACAGGTGAGGAAGGGATGTCAGTAAGGGCAGAAGAGAGAGAGAGAGAGAGAGAGAGAGAGAGAGAGAGAGAGAGAGAGAGATAAAACTAATAATAACAATAATAATAATAACAATAATAATAATAATAATAATTTCTATCTTCCCCCACACTCACACCCACACCCCCCACCACACCCAGTCATACACCGCCCCCCCCACACCCACACCTTGTATATTCATCACAATTAATAGTTTGTTTTTCAATTTTTTCTAATTTCTTCATTTCCTTTCTATCCTTCTATCCTTATTTCTCTTCATTTTCACCCCCCACCCCCACCCACACCCACACCCACACCCACAATAACAATAAATAAATAAATAGAGAATAAAAATTTACCCACACCACTTCCCAGCCCCGCCCCGCCCCGTGACCCAGCCCCGCCCCGCCCCGCCCCGAACCCTGACCTTTCACCTCCTCTTTGGTCTGCACAACAAGTCTGATGCCGTCAATGTCTGTCACAGAACACTTCAGATTCACTGCTTTCTCCTCGCCGTCCTGCAAAGAAAGGGGGGGGGTGAGGGGGTGGTGGTGGTGGTGGTAGTAGTAGTAGTAGTAGTAGTAATAATAATAATAATAATAATAATAATAATAATAATAATAATAATAATGATGGTAGGAGGAGGAGGAGGAGGAGGAGGAGGAGGAGGAGGAGGAAAGAACAACAACAACAAAATGTGCATTAAGACTGACATGCAGCCATACCATTACAGGCTGGTGTGTGTTGACGCACTCAAGCACGCACACCATCCATACACACAATGAAAGACTGAGGAACACACACACACACACACACACAGTCCTTTTATCTCCAAAGGAAAATAGACCAACACACACACACACACTATACAACGCAACACATTGGAACACACACACACTATACAACGCAACATATTGGAACACACACACACACACACACACAATATAACACAGCAAATCCTGTCAGATATGGACGAAGAGTGTCAGGAAGGGTCGGGGCGGGGCGGCAGGTGTGAGCTCCCGCCACGGTGACGTCACGGCCTGGCCCGGCGGGCTGATGACGTCACGGGGCGGCCTGGGCGGGCCCAGTCTGGCGGGCTTGTATACGTTAACGTAAATAATTTTGAAAAAGGCCTTTTGAAAAAACGGCGCCCGAGCAGAATGCTTCACATATTCTGACTTGCCACATATTTTAACTAATACCAAAAATATAAAGAGATTCCAAACACCAGTAATATTCAACATTTTTTAAAAGAAGTATAAATAAAATGTTGGAACCTTGACCCCCCCTTGAAAAATGTCAATGTCCGCCCATTCTGAGTTGCAAGGCAGGAAACACACTTTAAAGAATGTGAGCAGTGTTTTGCAACACTTTCGAGTGAGTTGGAGCCACAAACAAGTGAGTGACAGGGCTGCCAACAAAACTATTGGTGCAACATTAACACCGTCACTCTCCACTCCACTCTCCACTAATTCCACTCACCACCAAACACAAACACTTTCAAACACATCAACCATTTTTTCAAAACAATAACAACTTCATACTGCCTCAAACCAAAATTTTCCCCTGGACGCTCCGGAAAATTTGGCGCCAAAAACCAGCCTTGTTTAACACAAAAACAACGCCAACAACAACATGCCGCGCCCCACACACGCACGCAAAACACTTCACACACAACACAACACTTGTACAAACCATCAAATCTTACTATTCTGCCCAAACTAACGCTCCAACAATTCAAGAAAATAATCCTGGATTCTGGGCGGCCCGCCGGGCCGGGGTGGGCGTATCCAAGATGGCGGCGGGGCCGTGGAGGAGTCGGCCGCCCCCTTCTACCTCACTTAAACCTTCACCAAACTTAAACCTGGCCATGGCGGGTGTGTCTCAATAGCTGATGTGAAAGCTTAGTGGCGCGGCTGCATGTTGTGGCAAGACAGGCCTATAATACTGACAGATAAGGCTGGAAATACCTGATAAATGAGTGATTCAAGATGGCGGCGGGGTCTGGGTTCCAATAACAAAGCTTAACCTCCTCACCCAGACCTTTCAAAATGTGAAGGAAGGCATTTGATGACTTCTCCTGAGTTGTCCCTTGGCCGTGCCTTGCCTGACACACACACTGAGACGCGGTGACGCGGCAAGGCGATGGTGGTGACGCAGTCCTGCCTCTGTGGACCAATAACACGTACTCCTGGGATGCTTTGCACACGTGGCAACACCGGGCCAGTACTGGCAATTCTGCCACCACCACTTAACACACTCGTCAAATCCCGTACGTGTCACTTCAACCAGTCACTTCGGAGTGTACAAATCTTGTTAACATGTCACTAGAATCGCAAAAACACTCGTCAAATCCCGTGTCACTTCATCAATGAAGTAGTAAGTGGTGACCCGCGCACCTCCTGCCGCCACCAGAGTGTCACCAACACTGAATTGAAGTCACTCAAGTGAGTGGTCAGAGTGGAGGGTGGAGGGCGCTGTTGCCCGGATCACCACAGCAACAGTCGCCAAATGAACAAGCTCATTACTTGAAGGGAGTGGTATTGACACACAGACAGGCAGTACAACTTGTCCTGTACTTGTATTACTAGTGACAGTAATGATATACAAGTATGCATAGAGTAATGGCAATCCTGGCGGCTCCTCACTGCTGGAGACGCGCCCACTAACTATTGTAGGTGACGCTGCCATTGGAAAGGTGTCAACCACACTACGGCTTGTTACATACTTACCTACGACAATGGGTAGTAGTAGTAGTGGTAGTAGTAGTAGTAGTAGTAGTAGTAGTAGTAGTAGTAGTAGTAGTAGTAGTAATACCACTACTACTACTACTAATAATAATGGTAGGAGGAGAAGAAGAAGAAGAACAACAACAACAATAAATAAATAAATATAGCAAAACACACCAAAACGAACCTTATGGATATGTAGGAGGTCTAATTTGAATCCATATTTGTGCAGGATAGGCTTAAGGACTTCCCCGGTAGTCTTGGTAGGCTTAGCTTTAATACAGACCGTTTTATGAGAAGGTAGGTCTAATTGAAAAAAAACTCTCTGCTCCAGTCGAACCTCACAGCCTGTCAGGATAGCACTGTCTTCCTTCTTGTTTAGCAGCTGTTTGGATGGGACGAGAGGGATGAGTGGGGTGCGTGTAGGTGCAGGAAGGTTTGGTGCATCTGTGTGTGTGTTTGCGTGTGTGTGCGTTGAGTTTAAAGTGTGTTTTGGGGTGTTTTTGTAATGTTTTTGTGGTTTTTCATTTTTTTTTGGGTGTGTTTGGGTGTGTTTTGGGGTGTTTGGGTGGGACGAGAGGGGTGAATAGGGTGCGTGTGGGTGCAGGAAGGTTTGATGCATCTGTGTGTGTGTTTGCGTGAGTGTGCGTTGCATTTAAAGTGTGTTTTGGGGTGTTTTTTGTAATGTTTTTGTGGTTTTTCATTTTTTTTGGGGTGTGTTTTGGGTATATTTTGGGTGTGTTTTGGGGTGTTTGGGTGGGACGAGAGGGGTGAATGGGGTGCGTGTGGGTGCAGGAAGGTTTGATGCATCTGTGTGTGTGTTTGCGTGTGTGTGCGTTGTGTTTAAAGTGTGTTTTTGGGTGTTTTTATAAATACAATCAAGTGCTTTTCCTCTCCAATCCTGATCATCCTCTCCTTTCACTCTCACACACTCTCCCAACACTCCTATTGCTCTCTCACACACTCCCAGCTTTTCTATCTCTCTCCCAGCCTCTCTATCTCACTCTCCCAGCCTCACACATACTCTCCCAGCCTCTCACACACTCTCCCAGCCTCTCACACACTCTCCCAGCCTCTCACACACTCTCCCAGACTCTCACACACTCTCCCAGCATCTCACACACTCTTTCTCCCTCTCCCAGCCTTTCTCTCACTCCCAAACACTCTCCCAGCCTTTCTATCTCTCTCTAAAGCCTCTCACATACTCTCCCAGCCTTTGCCACACTCTCACACACTCCCTGAACACTGTCACACTCACAACCTCTTTCTCTATCTCTCTCAAACACTTTTTTTCAGCCTCTCCCAGCCTCTCTCTCCCTCTCCCACTCTCCCAGCCCCTCTCACCTTGTCAGTCTTGTGCAGGTAGACCTCATAAGTGGAGTAGGTCAGCCCTCTCCGCTCCAGCAGCCTGCACATCACAGCCTGCACAGTCTCTCCACTCTTGATTGGGACCACAGAGTTTGTTAAGTCTGGAAGCATCACACGGCATCTGGCACTCCTGGCACCCCCCTCCCCCCCACTCAGACTCCCCTGGTCCCCCGAGGTTAGGGACTAGTGGGGGACGAAGTGGGGAAGGGATGGAGGGAATGGAGGAGGACAGGAGAGGAGAGAGAGTGAAGTTAGACAATGTTTAAATAAGTTGGAAAAATGACGATTAAATTTAGAAAAAAAAAAATACTCTGAAGTTTGAAATATTGGATAAATGTTGTATTCTAATCCTTCCTTCCTTCCGATAACGCAGAAACCTTGTGATCTTTCCCCTGACGGTCAAAACAGCCTTAAACAGCCGTGTATCACTTGAACTGTAGCTTCCAGAGAGCCTTTGGAAAGTGTACAGTGGAGGTTCTGAAGAGTGCTTATTGTCTCCCGTTCATAAGGAAAAGTACTAATCGTGGCTCCAGAGGGTGAGACGTCCTTGTGAGGTGTTGCTCTAGGCCAGGGGTGGGCAAACTACAGCCTGCCATGAGGGATTCCTGAAGCCTCACAAATGTTAGTGAGTTTCAAATATTATGAGCATTGCATTTTTTTCCTGCAAGTGTGCATGTGTGTGTGAGAGTGGCTTTTCAATTAGAAGCCTTTAATTTTGTATTCTAAATGTGTATTAATGATTTTGGGTTAATACAGTACGCAGCCCTGTAAGATTGTTATTGTTTTAATGTGGCCCCAGCACTGAGAGGTTTGCCCACCCTTGCTGTAGGACCATGTGGTGTGGGGTTAAGTTGGGGGGTTTTTAGGGGTTTTGGGGTTAGTTAAGTTAGGGTAAGTTAAGTTTAAATGCCTTGGTATATTCTTAACCCCTTCAGTAGCATGACGTGTTTCCCTATTCCTTGTGGTGACTATTTGGTGATTTTGTACAGCTTCACAAACTCATGTGGGGGATTAAAATAGTGAAGACTGTGGCCATTAATCTTGTGCCCTCCATACACCCTTCCTAATGTCAATAAAATGGTCTAATGGTACACAAATCTCAAGGTAAAAATGTGTCCCAGTACTGAAGGGGTTAAAATAGTGAAGACTGTGGCCATTAATCTTCTGCCCTCCATACACCCTTCCTAATGTCAATAAAATGGTCTAATGGTACACAAATCTCAAGGTAAAATGTGTCCCAGTACTGAAGGGGTTAAAATAGTGAAGACTGTGGCCATTAATCTTCTGCCCTCCATACACCCTTCCTAATGTCAATAAAATGGTCTAATGGTACACAAATCTCAAGGTAAAAATGTGTCCCAGTACTGAAGGGGTTAAAATAGTGAAGACTGTGGCCATTAATCTTCTGCCCTCCATACACCCTTCCTAATGTCAATAAAATGGTCTAATGGTACACAAATCTCAAGGTAAAATGTGTCCCAGTACTGAAGGGGTTAAAATAGTGAAGACTGTGGCCATTAATCTTCTGCCCTCCATACACCCTTCCTAATGTCAATAAAATGGTCTAATGGTACACAAATCTCAAGGTAAAAATGTGTCCCAGTACTGAAGGGGTTAAAATAGTGAAGACTGTGGCCATTAATCTTCTGCCCTCCATACACCCTTCCTAATGTCAATAAAATGGTCTAATGGTACACAAATCTCAAGGTAAAAATGTGTCCCAGTACTGAAGGGGTTAAAATAGTGAAGACTGTGGCCATTAATCTTCTGCCCTCCATACACCCTTCCTAATGTCAATAAAATGGTCTAATGGTACACAAATCTCAAGGTAAAAATGTGTCCCAGTACTGAAGGGGTTAAAATAGTGAAGACTGTGGCCATTAATCTTCTGCCCTCCATACACCCTTCCTAATGTCAATAAAATGGTCTAATGGTACACAAATCTCAAGGTAAAATGTGTCCCAGTACTGAAGGGGTTAAAATAGTGAAGACTGTGGCCATTAATCTTCTGCCCTCCATACACCCTTCCTAATGTCAATAAAATGGTCTAATGGTACACAAATCTCAAGGTAAAATGTGTCCCAGTACTGAAGGGGTTAAAATAGTGAAGACTGTGGCCATTAATCTTCTGCCCTCCATACACCCTTCCTAATGTCAATAAAATGGTCTAATGGTACACAAATCTCAAGGTAAAAATGTGTCCCAGTACTGAAGGGGTTAAAATAGTGAAGACTGTGGCCATTAATCTTCTGCCCTCCATACACCCTTCCTAATGTCAATAAAATGGTCTAATGGTACACAAATCTCAAGGTAAAAATGTGTCCCAGTACTGAAGGGGTTAAAATAGTGAAGACTGTGGCCATTAATCTTCTGCCCTCCATACACCCTTCCTAATGTCAATAAAATGGTCTAATGGTACACAAATCTCAAGGTAAAAATGTGTCCCAGTACTGAAGGGGTTAAAATAGTGAAGACTGTGGCCATTAATCTTCTGCCCTCCATACACCCTTCCTAATGTCAATAAAATGGTCTAATGGTACACAAATCTCAAGGTAAAAATGTGTCCCAGTACTGAAGGGGTTAAAATAGTGAAGACTGTGGCCATTAATCTTCTGCCCTCCATACACCCTTCCTAATGTCAATAAAATGGTCTAATGGTACACAAATCTCAAGGTAAAAATGTGTCCCAGTACTGAAGGGGTTAAAATAGTGAAGACTGTGGCCATTAATCTTCTGCCCTCCATACACCCTTCCTAATGTCAATAAAATGGTCTAATGGTACACAAATCTCAAGGTAAAAATGTGTCCCAGTACTGAAGGGGTTAAAATAGTGAAGACTGTGGCCATTAATCTTCTGCCCTCCATACACCCTTCCTAATGTCCTAATGGTACACAAATCTCAAGGTAAAAATGTGTCCCAGTACTGAAGGGGTTAAAATAGTGAAGACTGTGGCCATTAATCTTCTGCCCTCCATACACCCTTCCTAATGTCAATAAAATGGTCTAATGGTACACAAATCTCAAGGTAAAAATGTGTCCCAGTACTGAAGGGGTTAAAATAGTGAAGACTGTGGCCATTAATCTTCTGCCCTCCATACACCCTTCCTAATGTCAATAAAATGGTCTAATGGTACACAAATCTCAAGGTAAAATGTGTCCCAGTACTGAAGGGGTTAAAATAGTGAAGACTGTGGCCATTAATCTTCTGCCCTCCATACACCCTTCCTAATGTCAATAAAATGGTCTAATGGTACACAAATCTCAAGGTAAAATGTGTCCCAGTACTGAAGGGGTTAAAATAGTGAAGACTGTGGCCATTAATCTTCTGCCCTCCATACACCCTTCCTAATGTCAATAAAATGGTCTAATGGTACACAAATCTCAAGGTAAAAATGTGTCCCAGTACTGAAGGGGTTAAAATAGTGAAGACTGTGGCCATTAACCTTCTGCCCTCCATACACCCTTCCTAATGTCAATAAAATGGTCTAATGGTACACAAATCTCAAGGTAAAAATGTGTCCCAGTACTGAAGGGGTTAAAATAGTGAAGACTGTGGCCATTAATCTTCTGCCCTCCATACACCCTTCCTAATGTCAATAAAATGGTCTAATGGTACACAAATCTCAAGGTAAAAATGTATCCCAGTACTGAAGGGGCTAAAATAGTGAAGACTGTGGCCATTAATCTTCTGCCCTCCATACACCCTTCCTAATGTCCTAATGTCCTAATGGTACACAAATCTCACCTCTCTGGAAGCAGCGCGGCGTCCTAAAGGCAGATCTGAGGAGTTTAAGGACGTCCTGCTGCCACTGATGTCTGAGCGCAGGGAGGATGAGTCTGAGGTGTTGCGGTGGGTGGTGTGTGCGGTGTGTGTGCTGCTGTGGCTGTGGCTTGAGCTCTTCTTCCTTCTCCGGTACTCTGCCTCCCCCGATCCTTGCTCTTGCTGCGATCTTTCCGATTCCAAGGTAACAAGGACTTCCGACGCCTCTCCTCTGCGTCCGATCGGCTCTTTTTCAGCTGTGGGGGGGGTTAATTTTGGTGGGGTTTTTGGTGTTTTAAAGGCCAGAAACCACAAAAAATGCTTGATTTCTTCTAAAAACCGGAAAAAAACACTGATTTCCTCTAAAAAAACAAAAAAACACACAAATGTCTTCTGCGTCGACCAGCTTTTTTTTTCAGCTGTGGGGGGGAGGGGGTAAATTCTTGGTGTTTTTTTTGGGTGTTTTAAAGGCCAGACACCACAAAAAACACTTGATTTCTTCTAAAAACTGGAAAAAAACACTGATTTCCTCTAAAAAAACAAAAAAACACACAAATGTCTTCTGCGTCGACCAGCTTTTTTTTTTCAGCTGTGGGGGGGAGGGGGTTAATTTCTTGGTGTTTTGGTTTTAAGGCCAGGCTTGATTTCTTCTAAAAACAGGAAAAAAACACAAATTTCCTCTGCGTTTGACCAGAGGAGGTAATTTTTGGGGGAAGGGGTAAATTTTGGGTGTTTTTTTGGTGTTTTAAGGGCCAGAAACCACAAAAAATCACTGATTTCCTCTAAAACACGCAAAAAACACACAAATGTCTTATGCGTCTGACCAGCTTTTTTTTTTTCAGCTGTGGGGGGAGGGGGTTAATTTTTGGTGTTTTAAAGGCCAGAAACCACAAAAAACACTGATTTCCTCAAAAAAAAAAAAAAAAAAAACACAAATGTCTTCTGCGTCCGACCAGCTTTTTTTTTCAGCTGTGGGGGGGAGGGGGTCAATTTCTGGTGTTTTTTTGGTGTTTTAAAGGCCAGAAACCATAAAAAACACTTGATTTCCTCTAAAAATGGCAAAAAAACACAAATTTCCTCTGCGTTTGACCAGAGGAGGTAATTTTTTTGGGGAAGGGATTAATTTTGGGTGTTTTTTTGGTGTTTTAAGGGCCAGAAACCACAAAAAAAACACTGATTTCCTCTAAAACACAAAAAACACACAAATGTCTTCTGCGTCTGACCAGCTTTTTTTTTTTTCAGCTGTGGGGGGAGGGGGTTAATTTCTTGGTGTTTTTTTGGTGTTTTAAGGCCAGAAATCACAAAAAACGCTTGATTTCCTCTAAAAATGGCAAAAAACACAAATTTCCTCTGCGTTTGACCAGAGGAGGTAATTTTTGGGGGGAAGGGATTAATTTTGGGTGTTTTTGGTGTTTTAAGGGCAGAAACCATGAAAAAACACTGATTTCTTCTAAAACACGCAAAAAACACACAAATGTCTTCTCCGTCCAACCAGCTTTTTTTTTTCAGCCGTGGGGGGGAGGGGGTTAATTTTGGTGTTTTTCTGGTGTTTTAAAGGCCACAAACCACAATAAAACACGGATTTCCTCTAAAAACGCAAAAAAAAAACCCATTAATTTCCTCCGCGTCGGACCGTCTTTTTTTTCAGCAATGGGGGTGTAGAAGGGGGTTAAAACTGAGGGTAAGGTATGAGAGAGAAGAGATAAAAGAATAAAGAAGGAAAAAATAAATAAAATAAAAAAATAAATATATAAGCACAATAATAATAAATTAATAAATAAAAAATAAATTAATAAATAAAAAGGTGTGTGTTAATTTGGTTTTATCTTAAACACACTCTCAAAACACTTAAAATGCCCTTAAACACTCTCAAAACACCTTAAACACACTTAAAACACCCTAAAGCACTCTCAAAACACTTAAAATGCCCTAAAACACTCTCAAAACACCTTAAACACACTTAAAACACCCTAAAACACCCTAAAGCACTCTCAAAACACTTAAAATGCCCTAAAACACTCTCAAAACACCTTAAACACACTTAAAACACCCTTAAAACACCCTAAAACACTCTCAAAACACTTAAAATGCCTAAAACACTCAAAACACCTTAAACACACTTAAAACACACAAAAACACTTAAAATGCCCTAAAACACTCTCAAAACACCTTAAACACACTTAAAACACACTAAACACTCACAAAACACTTAAAATGCCCACCTTAAACACACTTAAAACATAAAACACCCTAAAACACTCTCAAAACACTTAAATGCCCTAAAACACTCTCAAACACCTTAAACACACTTAAAACACCCTTAAACATAAAACACTCTCAAAACACTTAAAATGCCCTAAAACACTCAAAACACCTAAACACACTTAAACACCCTTAAAACACCCTAAAACACTCTCAAAACACTTAAAATGCCTAAAACACTCAAAACACCTTAAACACACTTAAAACACACACAAAACACTTAAAATGCCCTAAAACACTCTCAAAACACCTTAAACACACTTAAAACACACTAAAACACTCACAAAACACTTAAAATGCCCTAAAACATTCTCAAAACACCTTAAACACACTTAAAACACCCTTAAAACAACATAAAGCACTCTCAAAACACTTAAAATGCCCTAAAACCCTCTCAAAACTCCTTAAACACACTTAAAACATCCTAAAACACTCTCAAAACACTTAAAATGCCCTAAAACACTCTCAAAACATCTTAAACACCCTAAAGCACTCTCAAAACACTTAAAATGGCCTAAAACACTCTCAAAACACCTTAAACACACTTAAAACACTCTTAAACCACCCTAAAGCACTCTTAAAACACTTAAAATGCCCTAAAACACTCTCAAAACACCTTAAACACCCTAAAGCACTCTCAAAACACTTAAAATGCCCTAAAACACTCTCAAAACACCTTAAACACACTTAAAACACCCTAAAACACTCTCAAAACACCTTAAACACACTTAAAACATCTTTAAAACAACCTAAAACACTCTCAAAACACTTAAACTCTCACACCTTAAACACCCTTAAAACACCCTAAAGCACTCTCAAAACACTTAAAATGCCCTAAAACACTCTCAAATCACCTTAAACATACTTAAAACACCCTAACACTCTCAAAACTCCTAAAACATCCTTAAAACACCCTAACACTCTCAAAACTCCTAAAACACACCTAAAACACCCTAAAACACTCTCAAAACACTTAAAACACCCTCAAAACACTTAAAACACCCTAAAACACTTAAAACACACTAAAAACACCCTAAAACACTCTCAAAACACCTCAAACATCCTCAAAACACCTTAAACACACTAAAAACACCCTAAAACACATTCAAAACACTTAAAACACCCAAAAACCCCCTTAAACTCCCCTTAATTCTCCAAAAACACCCTCAAAACTACCTTAACATGTGAATCCTCCGCTCCAATTCTAAGATCAGGATCAAGGGAGTCGTCACCAGGGTAGGGAAGTGGCTGGCCCCTCATCTCCAGAGCCAGGCACTCTTGATACAAAGAGGACTTGAGGAATCGGGAATAACTGTCGAACTTCATGAGGTTAAAAATCTGCTTCTGTGCCTGTTGGGAGAGGGAGAGTGGGTGTGAGAGGGAGGGAGAGGGTGGGAGAATGTTCTGGGGAGAGTGTGGCAGCTTGGGGTATGCTGGGAGAGGCTGGGAGAGGCAGAGAGAGAGAAGGAATGAAAAGAAAAATTATTTGTGAGAGTTTGGGAGAGTTTAAAGGCAGTGGGGTATGCTGGGAGAGGCAGGGAGAAGCAGGAGGCAGAGAGAGAGAGATGAAAAGAAAACTATTTGTGAGAGTTTGGGAGAGTTTAAAGGCAGTGAGAGAGAGGGAGAGGGAGGGAGAGGGAGGGAGAGGGTGGGAGAGAGGTCTGGGGAGAGTGTGGCAGCTTGAGGTATGCTGGGAGAGGCTGGGAGAGGCAGAGAGAGAGAAGGAATGAAAAGAAAAATTATTTGTGAGAGTTTGGGAGAGTTTAAAGGCAGTGAGAGAGAGGGAGAGGGAGTGAGAGGGTGGGAGAGAGGTCTGGGGAGAGTGTGGCAGCTTGGGGTATGCTGGGAGAGACTGGGAGAAGCTGGGAGAGAGAAAGAATGAAAGGAGAAAATGTTTGTGTGTTTGGGTGTGTTTAGGTGCATTTGGGAGAGTTTAAAGGCAGTGAGAGGGAGGGAGAGAGTGGGAGAGGGTGCGAGAGAGGTGTGGTGAGAGTGTGACAGCTTGAGGTACACTGGGAGAGGCTGGGAGAGGCAGGGAGAGAGAAGGAATGAAAAAGAAAAATATTTGTGAAGTGTGTGTGTGTTTGTGAGTGTTTGGGAGAGAGAGTGAGGGAGTGTGAGAGGGAGGGAGAGGGTGGGAGAGAGGTGTGGGGAGAGTGTGACAGCTTGGGGTACACTGGGAGAGGCAGGGAGAGGTTAGGAAAGAAAATAAAGAAAAGAGAAGATGGGAAGGATGAGGAGAGAGAGAGAGAGAGAGAGAGAGAGAGAGAGAGAGAGAGAGAGAGAGAGAGAGAGAGAGAGAGAGAGAGAGAGAGAGAGAGAGAGAGAGAGAGAGAGAGAGAGAGAGGAAGTGGTAGGTTAGAGATAAGAAAGTGGAGAGAGAGAGAGAGAGAGAGAGAGAGAGAGAGAGAGAGAGAGAGAGAGAGAGAGAGAGAGAGAGAGAGAGAGAGAGAGAGAGAGAGAGAGAGAGAGAGAGAGAAAGAGAGACAGAGAGAAAGAGAAAAAACACACACACACCACAAAAACCACCTAAAACACCACAAAAACACCACCAAACACACACCTGGGCAAACAGAGACTCATTGGGAAGGTGTAGGCCGTCCTGCGCATCCTGCCTAGCCTGCGAGTCCACATTTACAGGCTCAGGGGCACCACTATACAAATGGCGCTCAAAAATTTGCCTTGCCATTGATCGTAATTCATCGGACGAAGTTAAACGCTTGTATCTCTCACACGCTGTCCAGAAGTAGATGTTCTCGTGGCTGTACTCCTTCTTCAGGAACTCCTGTAGGTGCGGGAGGTGGTGAGAGGGTGGGAGAGTCACTGGGAGAGGTGTAGGAGAGGGAAATGTAAGAGTGTGTGTGTGTGTGTCTAGTTCTAAATTTTTGTTTGGGTCTGTTTGGGTGTGTTTTCTTGCACTTTGAGTGAGAAGGAGGGAATGTGAGTGTGTGAGAGTGTGAGAGGGTGTTGAGAGTGTGTGGGAGAAGTGAGAGCATGGGAGGGTCACTGGGAGAGGCGTGGGAGAGGGAGAAATAAAACTATTAAAAGTATGAGTGTTTAGAAAAAAAAAATTGGTTTCATTTTGATGCATTTTGAGTGTGATAGGGAAGGATTTGGGGTGTTTTGAGTGCGTGAGTGTGTGAGAGAGGGTGTTGAGAGTGTGTGAGAGCAGTGCAAGGCTGGGAGAGTCACTGGGAGAGACGTGAGAGAGGAAAAAGTAAGTGTGTGAGGGAGTTTGAAAATTTTTGCTATTGGGTTTAGTTTTTTTTGAGCGTTTTTCTGCATTTTGAGTGAGAAAGGAAGGGAATGTGAGTGTGTGAGAGTGTGAGAGGGTATTAAGAGTGTGTGGGAGAAGTGAGAGGCTGGGAGAATCACTGGGAGAGGTATGGGAGAGGAAAATGTAAGAGCATGTGTGGGAGTGAAAATTTTGTCTGGGTTTAGCTTGTTTTGTGTGTTTTTGAGTGATAGGGAAAGATTTGGGGTGTTGTGAGAAACAATACAAACACAACACCAGCACACAAACACACACACACCTTTCTCGCACCCCTACACACCATCACACACCCCAAAACACCCCAAAAACACCATAAACAGGCCCAAGAAACACACCATTTAACCCAAACAAACATTGAAACACACCAAAAAAACACTAATAAGGGGCAATACAAACACAACACTAACACACAAACACACACACACCTTTCCCACACCCACACGCACCCTCACACACCCCGAAACACCCCAAAAAACACCTGGAAAAACCCCCAAAACCCCCATAAACACACCGTCAAATCAAAACAGCCACACAAAACACCAAATAAAACACAGATTTCCGACAATACAAACACCACACCAACACACAAACACACACACACCTTTCACACACCCACACGCACCCTCACACACCCCGAAAAACCCCAAAAACACCCCGAAAAACCCAAAAACTTACAGCAAACGTGTGAAGTCCAGCCTGGTCTTCAAGTAGTTTTTCGAAGGAAGTGGCCCAGGACCCAACCTGACCCACGTCGATGGCCCTTTCGGAGGTCATGCTGCTGCCGCCAACTGACACACACTCCCCATCCAGTAGACTATGGGGTGCAGAGATCTGTGGGGGGCAGAGAAGGGGGCAGAAAAGGGGAGACAGTAAGAGAATGAGAGGGAGAAAGAGTGTTTTTTTAGTACAGAATGATAACAAAAACACACACACAAACGTAGCTAATTGTCTGAGGCCCTGGAAAGCAGTTGCAATGTTTGTCTATAAGGGTGTGCAAGCGTTTGTCTATAAGGGTGATTTTCTGACCTTGCCCAGCTCAGTGTCGGAGTGGGGGGCGTCAACACAGTGCTCGGATTGGTAGTGTCTGCGGAGAGAGCTGTTTCTAATCCATTTCTTGCCATCTCCTCCTCCTCCGTCCACCTGTAGAGAGAGAGAGAGAGAGATGGAGAGAAGGATTAGTATGT
>NC_059280.1:1031237-1041237 GCF_017591435.1 Portunus trituberculatus | reverse complement strand
GGTGAGGGTGTGGGTGCTGGTGTGGGTGTGGGTGGGGGTGAGGGTGGGGGTGTGGGTGGGGGTGCGGGGGGTGGGCGCCGCCCGTGTCACTCTCGCGCCTGTTGATCTTCTGGGACACCTTGACGAGGTGCTGCGCCTTGTGCTGCAGGTACTTGTGCATGCTGTGCCGCATGGACGCCACCGCGGCGGGCGAGGGCGTGGCGGGGGACCGCTGGAACCCCACTGGGTCCGGCATAGCGCGCACCGTCAGCCGCCCGCACTCCTCATCTCCGCCCTGCTGCTGCTGCTGCGGTGTCTGTGGCGCCTGCCCCGCCTGCTGCTGCTGTTGCTGTGGGGGCGGCGTGCGCGGCGCCTCGCCCTCGCCCTCGCCCTCGCTGCTGGCGCCGCCGCCCGCCTCGCCGGCGTCCACCACGCCTAGCTCCACGCCATCCTCCCTCAGGCCGGGCCGCAGCGCGCCCTCCAGGGGCAGCGCGCCCAGGTGCACGTGCGCGCCGGCACGCGTGCCCTCCAGTCCCGCCCTGAGGCTGTCCAGGCCGGCGCGGTGCACCACCTCCACGCAGCGCAGCGCCTCGCTGCCCACCACACACCGCCCGCCCTCCACGCACCGCAGGTTCTCCACGCCCGCCCGCTGCCCCTCCACGCCCACACCCATTCGGTGGCCCTCCAGGCACCGTAAGTTCTCCACGCCTACCCTGTGAGTCTCCACGCCCACTCTGTGTGTCTCCACGCCCACGCGATGCACTTCCGCGGCAGTTCTGTGTGCCTCCACGCCCACCCTGTGTCCCTCCACACCCGCACGGTGTCCCTCCACACACACTCGATGGCTGTCCACGCCCACGCCCACACGGTGTTCCACGCCCACGCGGTGTTCCACGCCCACCCTGTGTGCTTCCACGCCCACTCTGTGTGAGTCCACGCCCACCCTGAGGCCGTCGCCACGGTGTGGGTCAGCACAGCGCACGTTGTCGCTCCGGTGCAGCTCCCCGCCCCCCCGCTGCCCCTCGCCGCCCCGCAGCACCTCCAGGCCAGGCCGCAACCCCTCCAGCGGCGGCCGCAGGGCCTCCATGGCGGGGCGGTGGGCGTCCAAGGCGCCGCGCAGGCCGCCGCGCAGATTGTCCACCACCCGCAGGTTGTCGACGCCGCGCAGCCCCTCCAGGGCGGGCCGGTGGGCCTCCAGCAGACCGCGGTGCGCCTCGCCGCCGCCGCCGCCACTGCTACCCCCACCCCTCAGCGGCAGGGGCTCCAGCGCGGCGCGCAGGGTTTCGGGTAGGGGCGCGGGTCGTGGTGCGGCTGCTGTGGCGGCAGCGGCAGCTGCGGGGAAGTTCTGCAGTCGGAGGCGCTGGCCGTCGTCCACCTCCACCACAAAGACGCGGTCGTGGTGGTGGTGGTGGTGGTGGTAGGGGTGGGCGCCCCCCTCGTCTCTGAAGCCGATGCCTGAGTCTGAGTTGGAGGAGTTGGAGGAGGTGTTGGAGTGGTGTGGGGACAGCTGCGCCTCCACGTCCACCAGCCCCGGCGCCCCGCCCTCCAGCGGCCCCGCCCTGCCCCGGTACAAGCCCAGGATGGCGTGCAGGATGGGGTCGGCGCTCTCAGGGAACTCCTGGCAATGGGCGGCGTCGGGGCGCGGCGTGCACTCCAGACGGAAGTTCTTGGCGCGGCGGGCGTGGTCTGCGTGCAGCACCATGCGTGGGTCCACCATGAACACGTGGCACGACGAGGACGTGCTGCCCACGCCGCTGCCGCCGCTGCCGTCGCCGCCACCACCGTCGTGGGAGCCGTCGCTGAGGTCGTCGCCCGCCGCGCCGTGCACCGTCACCAGCCCGAAGAACTTCTTGTCGTCCGCGTACACGCCGCAGAAGGTGATGCGGTCCGCGGGGTACTGGGCCAGCGTGAGGCCGTGCGGGCTGGTGAGCACCACCCGCTCTGCGCACACCGACATCAGCACCAGCGTGTGCACCTTCTTCTCGATGCGCAGCCGCCGCACGCAGCTCCTGATGGCCGCCAGCCGCGACCCGCCCGCTGGCTCCTTGGGCATCTCGATGGTACCCAGGTACCCCACCACCGCGCGGTATAGCGCCGCGCCGCCACCCGCGCCGCCCACGCCACCCGCCCCGGGGCCCGCACACACCCCGCCGCCCACGCCGGGACCGGGCGGCGCCAGCGAAGGGCACAGCAGCTGCTGCAGCTCCTGCTCCGTCAAGCCGCTGTACGCCTCCAGGGCCGGCCCGCCGCCCACCTCCACCCATTGTGGCTGTGGCTGCGGTGCCGGCGAGTGCTGCCGCGGCGCCTGGGGCTGCGGCGGTGCCTGTGGCGCTTGAAGGGGCGGGGGCTGGGGTGTCTGGGGTGGCAGGGGGCGTCCCGCCTCGCCGCCGTGCTGCCTCAGCTTGGCCTTGGGAGACTTGTCCTTCTTCTTGGCTAGGTGGCGCGGCCGCAGTGGCGCGGTCTGTGGCTGGGGCGGCGCCTGCGGCTGGGGCGGCGCCTGGGGCGGGGGTGCCACGGGCTGGGGGGGCGGTGCCTGGGGCTGGGGTTCCTTGAGGGGGCGCGGTGTGCGTGCGGCCTGGCGTGCCTCAGCCATGACGAGATGGATCTGGTCAGGGCGAAGGCGTGTGGGTGAGGTGGAGGGCGCGGCAGGAGGGGGTGCGGGGTCAGACTTGGGCGTGGGTGTGAGGGGCGCCTTGGGGGGCCATGCGTCGCGGTCCAGCAGGGCGGCCTCGCCAAGGTGAAGGGCGGCGTGCTCGCTGAAGATGGCGCCGCTCTGCAGGTCGCGCACCACCTTCTCTGCGCGGGTCTGCTGGCTCTTGTGGCGCAGTCTGTTGGGGTACTTGGGCTTGGGGCGGCTCACCGTCACGAACTCGTCGTCGGAGGAGTCAGAGTAGTAGTTCTCGGCGATCTGCAGCTTGAGCAGCTTGGAGGCGCCGATCAGCCGCGCCACGTCATCGTGCGCCGCCTTGCTCACGTTCTGGCCGTTCACCGCGATGAGGTAGTCCCCGGGGCGCAGGCCGGCCCGCTCCCCCGGTGACCCCGGCACGATGCAGGACAGCATGCACGGCCCCTGCCCGCTGATGGTGAAGCCGAACCCCTTCCGCCCCTTGGTGATCTCCACCGTGCGCACGCCATACGAGGGGCGCTTCTTGCGGCGGCGGTTGTTGTTGTTGTGGTGGTGGCTGCTGTGGTGGTGGCTGTTGGTGGTGTTGTTCGTGGTGGTGCTGGTGGTGGTGGTGTTGTTGTGGGCGTTGTTGTTGTTATTGTTATTGTTGTTGTTGTTGTGCATGGTGGTGGTGGTGGTGGTGGTGCTACCGCCCTCTTCACACCTGTGGGAACACAAGAATACCTGCTCAAATTACTGCTGCTGCTACTACTACTACTACTACTACTACTACTACTACTACTACTTCATTAATGTGATGTCCTACAGGGCCTGTGTGTGTGTACTTGAGGAGTATGGGAAGTGGTGTCCAGTGTCCACCTTCCACCCCTTAGCGGCCCAGGCAGTGTTGTTTGTAGTGGTGGGCATATCAGGGCCCTCCACCCCCCACGCATAAATAAACAAATCAACAAATAAATAAATAAATAAATAACACAATTTTACCTTAATTTCAAACTAATTATCTTTTCATTTATTATTTATTCTTTTTTTTAAAGTTTGAATTAACCTAATCTAATTTTTTTACCTTAAACAAACCTTACCTAAAACTTTTCTCCTTTTTACCTTAAATTAACCTAAAGTTTTTTATTTTTACCTTAAACTAACCCTAAATTTTTCTTTATTTAATTTCTTTTTACCTTAAACAAACCTAACTTTTCAATTTTTACCTTAAACAAACCTTACCTAAAATTTTTCTCCTTTTTACCTTAAATTAACCTAAAGTTTTCAATTTTTACCTTAAACTAACATTAAATTTTTCTTTTATTTTTTTTTTAACCTTAAACAAACCCAACTTTTCATTTTCTTACCTTAAACAAACCTTACCTAAAAATTTTCCCCTTTTTTACCTTAAATTAACCTAAAGTTTTCTATTTTTTACCTTAAACGAACCCAACTTTTCATTTTCTTACCTTAAACTAACCTTACCTAAAATTTTTCCCCTTTTTACCTTAAATTAACCTAAAGTTTTTCAATTTTTACCTTAAACTAACCTTAAATTTTTCTTTTATTTATTTTTTACCTTAAACAAACCTAACTTCAATTTTTTACCTTAAACTAACCTTACCTAAAATTTTTCCCCTCTTTTACCTTAAATTAACCTAAAGTTTTCCATTTTTACCTTAAACTAACCTTACCTAAATTCTTTCTTTTTACCTTAAATTAACCTAAAGTTTTCAATTTTTACCTTAAACTAACCTTAAATATTTCTGTATTTAATATTTTTACCTTAAACAAACCTAACTTTTCATTTTCTTACCTTAAACTAACCTTACCTAAATTTTTTCCCTTTTTACCTTAAATTAACCTAAAGTTTTCAATTTTTACCTTAAAATAACCTTAAATTTTTCTTTTATGTATTTTTTACCTTAAACGAACCTAACTTTTCATTTTCTTACCTTAAATTAACCTTACCTAAAATTTTTCTCCTTTTTACCTTAAATTAACCTAAAGTTTTCTATTTTTTACCTTAAACTAACCTTAAATTTTTCTGTATTTAATTTTTTTTACCTTAAACAAACCTAACTTCAATTTTTTACCTTAAACTTACCTAAATACTTTCATTTTCACTATTTTTTTCTCATTTTCTTTTTTTTTCCTATAAACAACCCTAACTTTCCCTTCCTAACTTTAAACTAACCTAACCTAACCTTCCTAACTTAATCTCTCTCTCTCTCTCTCTCTCTCTCTCTCTCTCTCTCTCTCTCTCTCTTTTATACTAACAATATTTTTTTATTTTGCCTTAAATGATCCTAACTTTTCCCTTCCTAACCTTAAACCATCCTAACTTGTCCATTTTTACCTTAAACAGCACTAACGTTTTCCTAACTTAACCAAACTTTTTCTTCTTTTAAACGATCCTAACTCTTTCCTTCCTAACTCTATAACCTAACCTAACCTAACCTTCCTAACTTAACCTAACCTTCTCTTCCTTTTCTTTCCCTAAAATGATCCTAACTTTTCCCTTCCTAACCTTAAACAACCCTAACTTGTCCATTTTTACCTTAAACATCCCTAACTTTTCCCTTCCTAACCTTAAATTACCCTAACTTGTCCATATTTACCTTAAACAACCCTAACTTTTCCCTTCCTAACCTTAAATTACCCTAACTTGTCCATATTTACCTTAAACAACCCTAACTTTTCCCTTCCTAACCTTAAATTACCCTAACTTGTTCATTTTTACCTTAAACATCCCTAACTTTTCCCTTCCTAACCTTAAATTACCCTAACTTGTCCATATTTACCTTAAACAACCCTAACTTTTCCCTTCCTAACCTTAAATTACCCTAACTTGTTCATTTTTACCTTAAACATCCTTAACTTTTCCCTTCCTAACCTTAAATTACCCTAACTTTTTCATTTTTACCTTAAACAACCCTAACTTTTCCTTCCTAACCTTAAATTACCCTAACTTTCCCATTTTTACCTTAAACAACCCTAACTTTTCCCTTCCTAACCTTAAATTACCCTAACTTTCCCATTTTTACCTTAAACAACCTTAACTTTTCCCTTCCTAACCTTAAATTACCCTAACTTTTTCATTTTTACCTTAAACATCCCTAACTTTTCCCTTCCTAACCTTAAATTACCCTAACTTGTCCATATTTACCTTAAACATCCCTAACTTTTCCCTTCCTAACCTTAAATTACCCTAACTTTTTCATTTTTACCTTAAACATCCCTAACTTTTCCCTTCCTAACCTTAAATTACCCTAACTTGTCCATATTTACCTTAAACATCCCTAACTTTTCCCTTCCTAACCTTAAAATACCCTAACTTGTCCATTTTTACCTTAAACATCCCTAACTTTTCCCTTCCTAACCTTAAATTACCCTAACTTGTCCATTTTTACCTTAAACAACCCTAACTTTATCATATTAACTGTCCCATCCTTCCCCGGTTCTCTTCCCTTCCCTTCCCTTCCCTCTCCCGCCCTCCTGTCTCCTCCAGTCCCTTTCCCGTCCCATCCTGATAATTTTTACCTTAAACTAATGTAATTTTTCCGTTTTCTAACCTTAAACTACAAATCTTTATATTTTTTCCTTAAACTAATTTCTTCTTTCCATTTTTCCAGCTTAACCAAACTTTTTCTTTCATTTTTAAGTGAAACGAATCTTTTAACAAACTAGAAATGTCGCCAATCTATCGCCAGAACCTTAAAAACACCCTTTTAAAACACCCTTTAAAACACCCTTTAAAACAGCCTTTAAAATAGCCTTAAAAACAGCCTTTAAAACAGCCTTTAAAACACTTAAAAACATCCTTTAAACACCCTTTAAAAACAACTTTTAAAACACCCTTAAAAACACCCTTTAAAACACCCTTAAAAACAACCTTTAAACACCTTTAAAAACAACCTTTAAACAACCTTAAAAACACCCTTTTAACACCCTTTAAAAAACCCTTAAAAACACCTTTTAAAACACTCTTAAACACACCCTTTAAAAACACCTTTAAAACACCCTTTAAACACCCTTAAAAACACCTTTAAAAACACCCTTTAAAACCCCCTTAAAAACCCCCTTTAAAACACCCTTTAAAAACACCCTTTAAAAACAACCTTTAAAAACACCTTTAAAAAACACCCTTTAAAAACCCCCTTTAAGAAACACCCTTTAAAAACACCCTTTAAAACAACCTTTAAAACACCCTATAAAAACACCCTTTAAAAACACCCTATAAAAACACTCTTTAAAAAACATCCTTTAAAAACACCCTTTTAAAACACCTATTAAAACACCCTTAAAAACACGAATATATTTAACTGGAGTCTTTCCCCTTCACTACGACAATTTTCCGAGGCCACAGACAAATGGCCGAGGAGCGACTGAGACAAATACAGTTTTTCCGAGACCACCATAAGGTTAGAATACGCTAAATTGAACAAAATAAATAAATAAATAAATAAATAAACAAGTTCCGTTAGTTTGAGTTCTAATTTTTCTCATACGAACGAAGAAAAATAATTTACGACGTACATTTTCCATTTTGGTTTGATAATTTATTTTGACGGCAATGTGTATGTAGTGGCGCCCTCCCCCCCGCCACACAGGGACTCATAACTCACACTAATAATTAAATCAGGTTAGGTTAGGTTAGGTTAAAATTTTCTCTCTCTCTCTCTCTCTCTCCGATGAAATTAACAAGGAGAAAAATTAGCAAAAGTGGCAACGGATATGGTTTTCAATCCCACACGACTGCTGGATCCAATTTAACGTAATCTAACTCTCTATTTTCATGCTTTAATCATGCTATCTTCATGTCCACCTAACTGCTCTACTGATCTTCACCACTATTCTGTCCACCTCCCTGATGCAAGAGTTAACCAGTACTCTCAATCCTTCACCACTATTCTGTCCACCTCCCTGATGCAAGAGTTAACCAGTACTCTCAATCCTTCACCACTATTCTGTCCACCTCCCTGATGCAAGAGTTAACCAGTACTCTCAATCCTTCACCACTACTGCATGCAAGTTAACCAGTACTCTCAATCCTTCACCACTATTCTGTCCACCTCCCTGATGCAAGAGTTAACCAGTACTCTCAATCCTTCACCACTATTCTGTCCACCTCCCTGATGCAAGAGTTAACCAGTACTCTCAATCCTTCACCACTATTCTGTCCACCTCCCTGATGCAAGAGTTAACCAGTACTCTCAATCCTTCACCACTATTCTGTCCACCTCCCTGATGCAAGAGTTAACCAGTACTCTCAATCCTTCACCACTATTCTGTCCACCTCCCTGATGCAAGAGTTAACCAGTACTCTCAATCCTTCACCACTATTCTGTCCACCTCCCTGATGCAAGAGTTAACCAGTACTCTCAATCCTTCACCACTATTCTGTCCACCTCCCTGATGCAAGAGTTAACCAGTACTCTCAATCCTTCACCACTATTCTGTCCACCTCCCTGATGCAAGAGTTAACCAGTACTCTCAATCCTTCACCACTATTCTGTCCACCTCCCTGATGCAAGAGTTAACCAGTACTCTCAATCCTTCACCACTATTCTGTCCACCTCCCTGATGCAAGAGTTAACCAGTACTCTCAATCCTTCACCACTATTCTGTCCACCTCCCTGATGCAAGAGTTAACCAGTACTCTCAATCCTTCACCACTATTCTGTCCACCTCCCTGATGCAAGAGTTAACCAGTACTCTCAATCCTTCACCACTATTCTGTCCACCTCCCTGATGCAAGAGTTAACCAGTACTCTCAATCCTTCACCACTATTCTGTCCACCTCCCTGATGCAAGAGTTAACCAGTACTCTCAATCCTTCACCACTATTCTGTCCACCTCCCTGATGCAAGAGTTAACCAGTACTCTCAATCCTTCACCACTATTCTGTCCACCTCCCTGATGCAAGAGTTAACCAGTACTCTCAATCCTTCACCACTATTCTGTCCACCTCCCTGATGCAAGAGTTAACCAGTACTCTCAATCCTTCACCACTATTCTGTCCACCTCCCTGATGCAAGAGTTAACCAGTACTCTCAATCCTTCACCACTATTCTGTCCACCTCCCTGATGCAAGAGTTAACCAGTACTCTCAATCCTTCACCACTATTCTGTCCACCTCCCTGATGCAAGAGTTAACCAGTACTCTCAATCCTTCACCACTATTGAAACTCCCTGCCTGCTTCTGTGTGTCCACCTTCCTACCACTTCACAGCATTTAAAGAAGTATTTGAGACATTTCCTTCATAATCTTGGCCTGAACCTCTTCATCTATAGACAATCAGAACTCAAATAGGTCACGTCACTTAGTCCTCTCCTATTTCGTAAAAAAAACAACCCTTTTCTTAACTTAACCTAACTAAAACTCTCCTTCTAGACGCAATTTGAGAGAGTGAACGGACCAAACACGGAAATTGGAAAGCCAGATGGTACACAGCGGCCCTGGACCAGGTACGCACCACGGAACACAAGGCGATTGTCAGTGGTGATGTGGTGTACCTTCTCCCTCCGCCCTCCATCCACACCTCTCCCCCCCCAAACATGCTTATATGGGAGTTATTGGGACCTGTTAACTGTACCGTCCCACCACCACCACCACCACCACCTTATCCACTACTACTACTACTACTATTACTACTATTACCACAACACCCCCAACAGCCCCTCACAGCCCCCACAGAAACTCCAGGCCAGCCCACAGCCCCTCACAGAAACTCCAGGCCACCCCACAGCCCCTCACAGCCCCCACAGAAACACAGCCCCCCACAGCCCCTCACAGAAACTCCAGACCACCTCACAGCCCCTCACAGAAATTCCAGGCCAGCCTACAGCCCCACAGCCCCCACTCAGGCCAGCCCTCACAGAAACTCCAGGCCACCCCACAGCCCCTCACAGAAACTCCAGACCACCCCACAGCCCCTCACAGAAACTCCAGGCCAGCCTACAGCCCCTAACAGCCCCCACAGAAACTCCAGGCCAGCCCACAGCCCCTCACAGCCCCAAACTCAGCCACAGCCCCCACAGAAACTCCAGATTAACCCTCAAAGCCCCCACAGTAACCCAGGCCACCCCAATTAGCCCCGTCACAGCCCCCCCACTGTCTTAGATGAGAGAGAGAGAGAGAGAGAGAGAGAGAGATGCTTAGTTAACGCTGCATTCATCTCTCCCCCTCCCTCCCCCACCCTCTCTCTCTCTCTCTCTGTAAACAAATCAAATATTTCTACCCATAATTTCTCCCCCTGCTCTCCCACGCGCACGCACACACGCACACTCACACGCACACACACACGCACGCACACCCACACGCACACACGCACGCCAAAACAACAACAACAACAACAAATAAGCGAAAAAATAACACCAAAACTTAAAATCAGTAACCAACCTCAAAAATCT